>NW_008600815.1:0-14361 GCF_000691845.1 Merops nubicus
CAGTAAAGAGGCACGGCCCTCTGGCAGTGGGGAGCCAGGAGAACAGGAGTCCCAGGAAGGAGAACAATCCTGTGTCATTCTGCTGAGTTATTTCTCTTGAGCAAACGGGGTTGAGACCAGGACTGAATTTGCCTCTTTCTTTCAAAACAGTTTTATTCCTTGTTTAGTGTGTGCCACAGACCTCTTCCCCTCTCCTAAATACCCCGCAGACACTTCCCATGTGAACGTGACGTGCATCTCTTTGACTTGCAGTTTGGGACCATGTCCCGTGTCCTTGTGGCAAAGAGACGACTCCCCCTTTTTGTCCCTCCTGTTTTACAGCCAGGGCTGCTCGTGGGGGTGCCGGGCATGGTCCAAGGGCTGCAGCAGGCACACCAGTTACACGGCAGGTGAGGTGCAGGTGGGCTGGCCTCGAGCTGTGCACCCCGGGCCCCAGGGTCCCCCCAGGGCAGCTGGAGCACACAGCCCTTGCTCTCAGCCACCAGCCAAAACCATTAGCCAAGGGGCAGTTGGAGGCTTGTGTTGAAAAGTGTGTTCTATTTTGGTACTGCATACAACAAAAGAGAGAATTCAGCTTGCTCAGGTTTTCTGCAAAGTGATATTTTGGCTACTGAGATGGACAGTAACTGTTCTCTTAGAAATGGGTGCAGAACGTTTTCACTCAGGTCCATGTATTTTCCTTCCCTCCTTAGCTGGACCCTGAGAAGTGTGGTTCCACCTGGTGCCCTGTTGGGACGGGGAGGGAGGGACCCAAATGACCTGCTCAGGGCTGGAGCCTGGCTTGAGATTTCGCTCCAGAGATGCCCTTTCCTCTGGCTCTGCCCTGACATTTCTCTCTGTTGCACATTGTGGAACACTGAGATGATCCTCCTGAAAAAAACACAACCCAATGAAAGTTCAGTGCTCCCTTTGGCCACCACTGGCCACGCAGCCTGGTCTTTCAGGAGCCCCCTGACCACAGAGCTGAGCCCTGTGCCCTCCCCACCACCCTGCCCTGCCACACCTCTCTGAGGCACGTTTCTCTTTGTCTTTCCCTTGGGCAGACTCCCGTGGTCTGAGCTGCTGGGCCTCGCCGCCAGCGTCGCCCAGGATGGGTTTAATGTCACACACGATTTGGGTGAGTGCCTGGTGGGGGGACAAGGCTGGCTGCTCAGCTGTGAGGAGCACGTCAGGCACCGGGCTCGGGGGCCAGGCGGCGAGTGGGTGGTTGTTCCTGGGAAAGGAAGGCTCTTTGGACCTGCAGGTGGGTGCTGTTGGGAGCTGAGCAACGCCTGAGCCATGGCATGCAAGGGGAGGGCTTGGTGGCACCAAACTGGAGCCCTCTCCTGGGGCTGGTCAGGGACAGGGCAGAGCAGCCCACGTGCCACAGCCACCCAGGAGCAGCCAGGGAGGGGCAGGGGGTTTCTTTGGCCTTCCTGCCCAGCTCTAAGGGGTGCATGAGCCACCCTCCCTCTAGTTTTGGAACGGGGCAAGAGGCAGCAGCGAGTCCCCAGCACCCCATCAGAGGCCAGGTCCCCGGCGTGTTTCTGCTCTGGGGCTTTTCAGGACGTCCTTCCCCTTCTTGCCCTCAGCCCAAGCCGTGAGTGAGCTGAAGGACCTGAACTACTCTGACAAGTTTCGGGAGACCTTCCTGCCAGGGGACCAGCCCTTGCTGCCCGGGGTGTTCGTCAGGCGCCCGGACCTGGCGGCCGTCCTGGAGCTGCTGGGGGCCGAGGGGGCCTCAGCCTTCTACTCTGGAAACCTGACCCAGGAGATCATCTCTGAGGTGAGCCACGCCTGGCTGAATTAGGACAGTCTTACAGAAAGACCAAGGCTACAGCAGACCCACTATCACCTGAAAGAATTAAAAATAGGGTGGGAATTGTATGCTAAAGGTTTCTAGTGACCTGCTACACCCAGGTTCCTTCTCTGCTGAATCCATACAGATCTTTTATCCTGGCAGTGTTCAAATGCTTCATCACCTTTAACACACTCGTGCTTGCCAGCCAGGGGAGAAGGGCTGAGCAGCAGTGCCTGTCCCCACCTCAGGGGCAGGCAGAACATCTGCAGAGCACCCAGGAGGTGGGTGAGCTGCTGGAGGTGGGCTGCAGAGCCTTTCACTGGTGGTGAACAGGCAGCCAGGCCACCAAGGCCACAAGAGCAGAGATTTTCAGGGTATCCTGAGTGACCCAGCCCTTGGCTCGGGGATCTCGATGGTGTTTGCCTGACAGGGTGGTGTGTGCTCACCTGGGGCAGCCCAAGGAACACGGGAAGCCTTGGCCCAGCCTTCTGAGGTGTGCTGCTCTGCTCTCCTACACAGGTCCGTAACCATGGGGGGGTCTTGGTGGAGGAAGATTTCCACAACTACAGTGTCACCGTGGAGGATCCCATCCAGACCATCTATCGAGGTACACACCTGACCCATGCCTGTGCAGCTCCAGCTGAAGCTCTGCTTCTCCTGCCAAGAGGTGGCAACACTATTGAACTGGAGTGGGGGCTGCACTGAGGTGTCTGCAGAAAAGTCCTCTGGGGGTGTCCTGCTGCTGTCAGCCAACAGATTGCCCCTCAAATCTGGAATGGTTTCCCCGTTCTCAAGGCTGCTAGCTCATGGGAAAGCATGTGACCAAAGCAGCTTCATTCCTCTCTTCTTCCCTTCACAGGTCACCTTGTTTTCAGTCCCCCCCCTCCACATGCAGGTCCTGCACTGATCACAGCACTGAACATCCTCGAGGGCTTTAACATCACAAGTCAAGTACCCAGGGGGAACTTCCTGCACTGGATGGCAGAGGTAAGAGGAAGTTCAGCAGTTGGCTGAGTTGCTTGTGCTGCTGGAGAAGAAGCTATTTATTCCTTGGCTGTACAGAACGTTTGTAGGCAGTTCCTGGAGGAGAGGGTGCAGATGGACAGCTAAGGTTTAGCCTGGGCTGTGTCGCTGCCTCGGGTGGGTGCAGGTGCTGGAGCCTCCTGCTCAGCTCAGCTGCTTCTTGCTCAGGCAGAACTTTTTCAGAAAAGCAAAGTGCAGCTTTTGCCCCTTTCTTGTGTGTGACCATCTCCTCAGTGGCCCCTCAGCAGCTGCGGGTGGTCCCCTTGGTTCCCTCCCCCCTGTGCCCCCCTGGCCCTGGCAGAGCCCTGCTTGGGCAGACTTGGCGCCGTGGTGCCAGCAACACCCTGCACGAGGTGCTGGGGAGGGAACTGGCCCCACACTCCGTGCTGCTAACAGATCATAACATCCCAGCCCCCCTCATGAGCTCAGAGGTCCAGATCCTGACTTTTCCAGTATTTAGGGCTGTCACCCCTACCAAAACATTGCAGCTTCCCAGGAGCTCAAGCAAGTGCTCCCTTTCCTGCTCTGAAGGCAGAGTTGTGCTCTTAGATGCTCAACATCCCAAAACACACAGCTGGGCTTTATGTGGTGGGATTTTGAGCGAGGATGTTGCCACATCCTTGTAGCAGACAGGACAGTGAGTGCTTGGGAGTTGCTGTCCCTCAGCAGAAGCCCAGCAGCTGGAGGTGTTGCACACTGCTAGGCCTGTGCAGAGGTGGAGGAGGTGGACTCACCTCAGGTATTTTTGAGTTCTCTTCAAGAAGCTTTGGATCAATCTATTTGCTCTGCATTTGTGCTAGGCCAGGAGGTTCACCCATTGGTTGTCCTGCCCCAGCTGAGGGATAGTAACCTCCAGGTAAAGGGCAGTCACTTCAGAAGATGTGTAACCCCAGTTATTTGGCATTGCATGACTGAAGACGTGGCTGAGATGCTGTGCTAGGTCAGCACCAGCTGGCCCAGCACTTTCTGGTGCTGTGACTCCTGTGCACGTTTCTCCTGTGGCTGTCCTCTGGCTATGCCCTGTAAAACCAGGGCTGGATAAACTGCCTCTTGAAACTGCATCTTCCCATTGTTAATGGGCTGGCTTAGGCAGGGTTCTGCATGCATGAGAGACCAGATCCCTTCCTCCCTTAGCCCAGCATTCCCCTAGCTGTGCTGTTTGAAACTGCACCTTCCCATTGTTAATGGACTGGCTTAGGCAGGGTTCTGCATGCACGAGAGACCAGATCCCTTCCTCCTTTAGCCCAGCATTCCCCTAGCTGTGCTGGGACTGACACTCTTTGTTCCAGTGCTTTGGGTGACTTTGGGCTGGGGAGGTGGGTAGGAGCTGCTGAGCAGTGGCTCATTTCTGCCTGGCAGTGGTGCTGTGCTGCTGGAGCTGCCACAGAGGCAGGGCAAGCCCAGGACACACTCTCCCACTGGGATTCGCTGCTCCCTGCCCTTGTGGTGACCACACAGGAATGGAAATGGGAAGTAAGTGGCATCCTGGTGACCCTGTGTGCCAGCTGGCAGTGCAGCTGAGCAGCTGGGCAGCTCCTGCCAGGCTCTCTGCAGCTGGTGCAAAGGGGCTGGGCACACTCAGCTGCCCAGCACACAGCTTGCCTTGCCAGCCAGGGGCACGTGGGCAGCCCCTCACTGCAGGGACCAGGCTCGTGGGCATTTCCCTTCGTAGGCTTTAGCCAAAGTGCCAGCAGACAGATACCTGTTCCTGTTCAGAGTATCAGAAGTTTTATTTCCAGGGCCACCAAAATGTTTGTTTTCCCTTCTTTGTTTTCCTTGCTTCCTTGGCTTTTTTTTTCTCTTCAATTTAGACATTAAAAATAGCCCTGAGCCTAGCTGGCAACCTGGGAGACCCCTCTGAGGATGTGTCTGTCACTCACACCGTGGAGGACATGCTGAGGTAGGGCTGAGGCTGACAGGCACGGTGACAGTTGCAAGCTTATGGTTTGGCTGTCATTCCTAGATTTTCTCTGCATTCTCAGTGCAGTGCACAGGGAAACCTGAGGGTTTCCTACCTCTGTTTTACTGAGGAAAGGTCAGTCCTGGGGTGTCCTCCGAGGGCTCACTCTTCCACAAGGATCAGAGCTGATACCGCAGAGCTCTGGGGATAGGTTGTGGGATGTCCTTGCACAGAGGTTTGCTGGAGACAGATTGATCTTGTGGGTTCCTCCCACTGTCTCACCCCTCTAAATATTCCTCCTCAGCAGGTCAGATGAATGACCATCCATGTGGTCATGACCACACGTGCAGTTTCTGGCTCTGCCTTCCCCACCATGGAGCTTGGAGCCTTTGCAGTACACCCAGACATGTGGGAGAGGCCAGGCCTGGGGCTTCAGCCCAGCCTCCCACCTCAGAGCCAGGTCCAGCCACAGCTGGTGGCCAGAGCTGGACCTGACTTGCTTTCCTCCTGGAGGGCTGGCACTCAGCTGGGTGGTGCCAGCCCTTGCCCACCGGGGGTGGGTGCCACTGCAGAGGAAGCCTGGGAGGCCCATGGCATTGCCATGTGCAGACTGAGCCAGCTTGTCCCCTTCCACTGGGTGAACCAGAGGGGCTCCCTGTCCTCTGTGCCAGCCCTCTCAGGGGCACGCTGCCAGTGGCTGTGTGGATGTGCCCCCACAGAGGGACCAAGAGACGTTCAGCTCCCAAGGCTCATGGCTTTTTCCTCTCCTTCCTTCACTGCTGAAGTAAATCAGAAGCCAACTCCCTGCGCCAGCTGATTAACGACTCCCAGTCCTTCTCATCTGATCTCCACACCCCACACCTCTCCGTGGGCAGTGGTCCTGCTGCCAGCCAGGTCCTTGTCATGGGGCCCGACGACTTCATCGTCGCTGTCATCAGGTAAAGGACTCACCTCTGCCCTCTGTGACACACTCACAGGGTGGAAGCTGGGAGCAGAGAGCAGGGTCAGTGGGACAGGGTGGAACCAGACCTGGGGCAGCTGGGCTGCTCTGCCCCAGCTAGTCCTGCAGCAGGGTGGAGGTGTGTGAGCAGATGCTGCTGTGCCTTGGGCAGTCCTGCAGCCTCCTCACAGTGCAGTGTGTCTGGACTGGCCTGAATCTGCTCCCTGGACAAGGCGTGGGGGCCAGATTTGAGATGGGGGCATGGAGACACATCCATCACCTCGAGGGGAATCCTTAAGCACAGGGAGGGACAGAGCTGCTCTCACCCACATGGTTCCTGCTCCTAAGTACATGGAGACTTTCACTCCTCACATCTAGCCAGCCCTAAAGAACCACCAAAGACTCTTTTCAAGCCAACCTGGGGCAGAAATTCTGAACCCTGAAAGCCTCGAGGTGTACAAAAATCTCTGGAAGGATTTTGATGAGATCCCTTTTTGTTTCTTTTCAGTTCTTTGAATCGTCCCTTTGGCAGTGGAATAATAACACCCTCTGGAGTCCTCCTGAACAGCCAGATGTTGGACTTCTTCTGGCAAAATAAAACAATGAACCACTCCGTTCCCAGGCCGGTAATGAATGACATCACAAATCCTTGCTTTGAGCTGTCTATACCAGTGTTTTTTTCAATTTTATTCTTGTCTTCATTATCACTGGGGCTTTGAGCAACCTGCTCTAGTGGGAGGTGTCCCTGCCCATGGCAGGGGGCTTGGAACTAGATGATCTTTCATGTCCTTCCCAACCCAACCCATTCTCTGATGCTAGTGCAGTTTTTTGAAGTGATGCTGCCCATTTCAGTTACTGCTTTCCCTGCACTCCAGATGCACTGTAAAGCAAACGTCCTGTCCTGTGCACTTGAGTTAAAGACTTTATGAATTGCTGCTCTGCAGGTCTAACATTAACAGATAGCAGAAAAGAAGTCTTCAGGTCTTGGAAAGAAACAATTAGAGATGAGTACTGGTGGCTTCCAGTGCTGCCTTGTTGTTTCTTCTTGGCATGTATTGTAAAGCCATCCCACTTGGCTGGGTTGGTACTTTAGAAGTGGGTGAACAGCTCCATGTGCCCTGTGTAGAAGAGAGCTGTGGTGTGAGACAGGATGGAGCCTGTTGGCATCAGAGAGCATGACCCCAGCAGTGAGGGTGTCAGCCCTGAACCACACGAGTGCAGTTGCTGGCTGAAGCACAGAGAGTAAGAGGGTCACCTGCTCCACCCGAGCACCAGCAAAGCTTGTTGAAGTTTTTTGGTGTCTCTTTTCTTCAACTGCAGCAGAATCTCATTCAGCCTCGGAAGCGGCCCCTGTCCTTCCTGCTGCCCACCATTGTGAGACCCTCTGAGGGGCTGTGTGGGACCTACCTGTGCCTGGGAGCCAACAATGGGGACAGAGCCCTTAGCAGCATCGTGCAGGTCAGTGCTGTGCCCGGGCACCTGCCCTCAGTGGGGTCCCCTCCTGCACTACAGGCTTCTCCTCCCCAGTGTCCCAGGCTGTGTTGAAACTGGTGGCCCCAGGATTAATAGTTCAGTCTTTAATGTCACCAGTTCCAGGCTGGTATTTGTTTTTTCAAATACCTAAGAGCCACAGGTTTACTTCTCTTGCACCTTTGCTAGTGCCACCACTCATAATTGTAGAGAAAAGGATCCTGGCAAAATCCATAATGGTTTTGTGTCATTCTCATACCTGTTCAAAGCTCATCTTAAGGATCATTAACAAAGAAAAAGGGGCATTTTATATCCAGATAACTGCAGGAGACTGGCAGCTCTTCAGCCCTGTAGCTCCTTTCCCTATGAAAAGCTCCTTTTGGTGCACTCCCCACTGAATTCCTCCCTGCTCAGCACTCGCTATAAATTGGGCAGCTCCTCCTAATTTCTGGTTTGTAATGAGGTAAAGCACTTGCCAATAGCCTGATTGCATGTGACTGTTAAAAAGAAAGGCCCAGCAAGAATGGCTCCTGTCTCCCTGACCTTTTGGGAGGCTTTGTTCAGAGCCAAACCAGAGCCAACCATTGCTTCCTAGTGCTTTGTCTGGAGCAGTCACGTGCTGAGCTTTTGGCTGTAACAAACACATTTAGAAATTACCTCATGCTCCAGACAAACAACTCTCCCAGTTTAGCAGGAGCTGTGGACAAATAGCCCACGCAGCCTTGAAGAGGTGCTGCCTTTCCAGCACCACCACACAGGCTGTGTTTTGGGGGTCTCCTCATGTGCAGACCCCTGTGGTGGCTCATGCAGTCTGGTCAATGGTTCAAAATCTTTGCTTGCTGCATCTGTGGATGCTTCATCCACCAGTCAGGAGGATGCTCAGGAAGCTGGCTTCTCCTGTTCTCCCTACTATTTTTTTCATTATTGAGGATCTTTTCTTCTCGTGCAGGTTTTGGTAAATGTTTTAACATTTAACAAGAATCTGAGTGAAAGTTTGTCACTTGGTCGACTTCACCCACAGCTTCAGTCCAACGTCGTGGAGATTGACAGTGAGTATGGACACTGGGTGTGGGGCAGCCTTCAAATCTACCAGTCTAGTGTGCTTAGAAAAGGAGCAGGGTTTGCTCCCTCCCTCTGTCCCAGCTCACCTCCTGGATAGCAGCCTTGTCTCTATAAAGCTTTTGGCCATCTGATGCCGTTGAGGATATCCAAATAAACAGGATTGCAACCACAGCTTCACCCAGCCAGGTCCTGAATGCCAGCAGAGCTTCCTACACTGTATTTCCACTGCCATCAATGATAATCTTTCACTTTCCACACTGTGTCCCTTGGCTCCACCAGCTGTGGGGAGGACAGGGCCTGTGGCCAGGCTCGTAGCTTGGTGGTGCTGGAAGTGCAGCATCAATGTGGGCATCTGGAGACTGCACTGCCAGCTCTTGTCCTTGTTCTTACAAGTCTTGTCTGTTCAGTGCTTTTCACAAAGCCTGACACCTTACCAGTGTGAGCATCAGTGAAATTTGGTTCTCATTTCACACAAAAGAGCCAGAGGTTCTTGCAAGGAGAACCTAAAAATGTCGAGTGTGACCTGCAGACTTGGAAACTAGAATGTAATTAAAGCCAAAACTTCAGAAATGTCCTAATTTGTGGGTTTGGACATTTGGCATCAACAAGAGCTGTGTTCAGACACATCTGCAGTGTATCAGCTTCAGCAGCTGGAGTTCCTGTGTGCCTGCTCAGTCTGTCCAGCTGCACCCCCAGCTCGGTATCCTCAGGCACTCCTGGTCACACAGGAATTACAAAACATCAAAAGAAAGCTGAACAGCAAACAAGGTTGGTGGCTGGAGGATTAAGAAGCAGGTGAAGGGGATGCTGCAAGGCTTATCACAAAGTTTGTCATTTGGCAGCTTGTTTTACTATCATTTGTTTTCAGCTGCCTCACGCCTTATTTGGAGTAATACTGTTAGTGCTGTTATTGGTAGCTGAGCTCTTCAGAGCAGGGCCTGCCTCGAGTTCTGTGACAAGAAGAACTGCCATAGGTTCCAGCAATGTGTTTTCCAAAGAGGAGGATCTTCCACAACGACCTCCTGGCTTCTGTCACTTCCCCAGTGCCCGGGGCAGTGCCCAGCTCTGAGCAGCCTGCCTCGCCCTGGCTGGGGCTCCTCCTGAAGAGGCTGCTGGCTGTTTCCTCACCCTGCAGGCCCCAGCAGGGCTAGAACAGAGCTTTGCATCCAAGCCAACGTTGGTTTCAGTTACAAACTCCTCTTTTACCTCCCTACAGGCGAGTTTCCTGAAGAAGATATTGAATTTCTTGTAGCCAGGGGCCATCAAGTGGATAAAGTCAAAGTGGTCTCCCTAGTTCACGGGGCCAGAAGAACCAACAGTTTCATCATTGGCCTGAAGGACCCCAGGAGTGTGGATGCAGCTGGCACCACAATATTGTAGCACCTCCCAGGCGAGGTGCTGACCAAGTGAGGCTCAGATGGATCAGCCCAAGTGATGGAGCACATGTTCTGAAATGGCCCCTTCTGCCCCCCGGGGTGGGAGCCCCACGTCCTCACCACTGAGCAGACTCCTGCATTCCCCACCCCGGAGGTGTCAGCAGCACCAACAGACAGCTCTTGGGTTTGTTGGTTTATTTTTCATTATTTGAACTGCAGCAGCTCAGTCCTTGTTACAGGAGTGCAGGGAGCACAACTTCTTCTGGCAGAGTCGTGCTAATAATTTCAGTCTTTCCAAAAGCCCATTCCTAGCCAGAATCTTAAACTTTAGTTAGGAGGAACATCCATGAATGAAAACCAGCTGCTGCTGCTGCTGTCATCTGCATCTCCCTGTCTTCCCCAGGTTCGTTCTTTGCCTCATGCAAGCCACTAAATACAGCCTGACAGGGTGTTTGTAGGTGCCTGTGGCTGGAATATTGGGGAGTCCTTTAGCTCTCCTGGGACCCAGCTGCTCTTTACCAGCGTGCAGCCTCCTGTGTTGGTTCCTCTTCTCACATTGCTACGTAACCTTGAATTTCAGGAGTAAATATTTTGACTCAAGTTGCTGCCCAGACTCACTGGCAGTCTGATTTTGTAACTGCAGCAATGGTTTTCAACTTCTAACGACTTGTGGACCCCCCCAATAGTTTTCTTACAGAGGTTCAGATTCCTCCATGGTGAACTTAAGCTTAGTGGGAGCAGGCTTAATTTTCTTAGGTACCTTTTGGATGTATCTTAGCAGTACTCCACAAACTTGTAAAAACCCACAGACCGTGGACTGGAAACCAGGTGAGGAGTGCTCAGGTGGGTGCAGGGCTTTCCTTACACTGCCTTCTCTCAGTCTGCTCTGACAGCCTGAAGCATGTAACCCCTACAGAGAGACTGGGAATTTCTGCTTACCGATTCATATCTGTACTTCAGCTCCATGTCTGATGCTAGTGGCTCTAGTGGAAGGGCTGGGGGTGAGGGAAAAGGTACGAAACAAATCAGATGCTACTGAGATAATTTTCTGTCTGCAGCATGTAGTGCAATAGGAATAGTTCTGCATTTCTTGCCTGAAACAGTGAAGAAATAGTACCACACCTGACAGCTGCACCATTTCATTCAACCTGCATTTGCACTCTTCTTTTTACTGGCATGTTAGACAGACACATGGCACTATAAAATTCTGGAATTTGATCAATTTCTGCAGACTAGAATTTGATGATTTCCTTCATGGTGCAGATGCATCTATGGCCACTGTACATATTATATACGTGTGTCTGCGTGTGGTTGTCTTGGTCTTTCATTTGGTGATGATACCAGTCACCCCCAACCTTCCTCCTGAGGGGCCACGTAACCCCTGTCTGCCCATAAAGCACCCCCTAACTCGTGGCCATTTGACTCTGGAGGTTGTTTTGGGATGGCCAGGGAGCCACAGCAGAATCGTTCTGCCAGCTGAGGATCTCAGAGCATCTGACGTGGAGCCCTGCACGTTGTGCTGAGGAAATTGAGATGTCTCCGTGCTCCACTGAAGTGCAGCCACCCATGAGAAGAGCACAGCAGCTCCCTAGCAGATGGGAACATCCATGGTATTTTCTGTTACAAATGTGTCTGTGGCTTCAGCTGAGAGATGGGGAAGTACAAGGTTGTCTTTGGGAAGTTGTCTTCTGTGCCACCACACTGCCTGCAGGGCCAGAAGAGACTTTCTTCACCACAGGGATGTCAAATCTATTTCTTTTTCTGTCATCCAGCATTAGAGTTGGTCACTGCCTGAAGCTGGAGCCTTTACAAAACTCTCTGTGTCCTGGAGCAGATCTCCTCAGGTTTCATGGGCAGGGCAGGATGAGGTTTGTGATTTGAGTCTCACTGGTGGAGGTTTGGGGGTTTCTGGTACGGTTCAGTAGCAATCTGTCCCTCGGGCACAGAGATTTACTGGGCACAGCCACAAAATAAGTGGTCCAACCATTGTCACTTCAGTGCTTTGCATGGAACATCACAGAACACTTGGAAACATAAAATTCCTCCTTAGTAACCGAATCCACCAACTCACTTTTGGTGCTGGAAGCTCTGCATTCATTTGGGAGTTAAAGACTCTGGTCTTGATTCAGAAGGGCACTTATCCCAAGGTACAATTTCACAACAGTTATTCAGAATCTCAGAATAAAGCATGTTCCTAAGTCCTCTGCTGGATCATGGATTATGTTGCAGAAAGGAGAAAATTTTAAATATGTCTAAGAAAAGTAAAGGTATTTTGATTATTCCCCATTTTTTCTGCTTAAGAGCAGCAGCAGTGCAGCACAGATGTATTTGGTACAGAAACCTTTACCCTGCTTACTGGCCCAGTGCCTCTGGTGTGAGTCCATCTCTTGTGAGGTCTGATGAATTTAACGTGAGGTACCAAGGAGCACTTGATGTTTCCATCTGTGTGGGTGAGGCAGACGTTGGGAAATAAAGGGCCACGTTCTGGAGGGGTGTGCAGAGTAACCAGGTTGGTTCAGCCTGGCTAGTGCAGACTGTTGATGCCCAGGGGTTTTTCCAGGGGTGCAGCTGGCGGGAGGCTCTGCTGCCAAGGGCTAGTTCTGTTTGTCACTGTTCCTCCCAGAGGCTCGAGGCCGTTGGTGAGCACGGAGGACAAGCAGTGCTCTGCCAGGCTGGGGAGATGCTGCTTGGGGGTCACAGATCCCTGCCTGCTAGAGCCAAAGGTGGGGCAGGAGCTGGCACCACCTCCTGCAGCGTGGGGGGTGAGGGTGCCCTGGCTCTGCCCTGTGGTTCCTTCCTGGATGCTGCTGGAGGCTCGGGGTGTTCAGAGCACGGGGGTGCCTGGGGTGCTGTGTGAGCCCTGCCAAGGAGCAGCCCTGGGCACACAGGAGTTTCTGCTCCAGCAGCATGCCCCACTCTGGGCCTCGGGGAACTGGGCACTGCCAGGGGCTGGTGAGGCCCAGAGCAGGTCCTGCTGCCACAGCTGGTCTCCAGAGATACCAACCCATGTGCTGCAGCTCTGCCAGCATCTCTCAGAGGGGTCTGCTGGGCTTCCCTCAGCTGGGGCAGCAAGTCCACAAGCGCCTGTTCAGCATCAGCCAGGGACCAGTTGCCAGGGGGAAGATGGACCCTCCAGGTGGCTGCTGGACCATCTCAGGGCTGCCTTCCACCCACTGCACAACTGAACAGGCTTCCACGGGCTGAGCCCAGACACTCACTTGGAGAGAAAGGGAAGCTGGGCCTCGGTGAACGCCATGAGGTGGAACCCACATCTCTCATGGACACAGCAAAAGCACAGATCTCTAGAAAAAATCTCAAGCTGGTCACGAGTCTATCTACTTCTTCTGTATAATATTGTCCCTTTGAAAATGCTGTTGTAGGAAAATGCATGTAGAGGTAACCACAGTGTTGATTGTAGTGACCTCAGATGGATTTCTCTGTTCTGTTTGTGACAGTGAAGTGGCTGCAGCCTCTGTCTGTGCTGGGGCAGCTCTCCTTCCCTCAGCTCAGCTACCGCTGTGCGGCGTTCGTCTTGCAGCAGAGCTTCAGATCCAAACCAAAACGTGGGGGTCTCACCCACAAACAGTGGGACACTGGCCCCAGCACCTCTCCTGTCTCGGGTATGGTGAACAGAGGCTGGGGAGGTCTCAGAACACCTCAGCTGGGCAGCGTGGGGCCCGGCTGCGCAGTGACCTGAGCTGGAGAGCTGCCCAGGGGGCACGTCGTGCCCGTGTGTGCGGGCGGCAGGACACCAGCGTGGCAGCACTTTGTGTCCTGAACCTGCTCCTGGAGTCCTGTCCCATGCCAGTGCCTCCCCGGTGCCTCCCCGGTGCTGCCCCTGCCCCGTGCAGGGGGCCCAGGGGCCGTGGGCCCTTTGCTGCCTGCGGGATGCAGGGCAGGAGACCAGAACCCGCTGGGCTCCTCAGGCGGCTCCTCGGCCGTGTCCTGTCACCCCAGGGTCCCTTCAGCTCTGCTTCCCTCCCCCGTGGCAGAGCTGTTCTGAGACAACGGGGGTTCATTTGGGTCGTGCAGAGCTTGTGCCAGCTGTGGTCTCTCCCAGCAGCGAGCAGAAGCCCAGGGAGAGGCCACAGAGGCTGCGTGAGGCGGTGCTGAGCGGCGGTACCCCCAGGCTGCTGACCGAGGAGGGGCCTCGCTGCAGACCCCACGTGGGTTAAGCACAGCAAAGGTCCACGTGGGACCCCTCGAGCCCAGACCGGGGAGCCAGAGCACTTAGATGGCTTGAGCAGATCCCAGTGAGGCAATATTGTGCTTTCCCCAAACTCGGGGTTTGAAAAACAGCATTCGACTTGTTTGTTGTGATCGACAAGATGTGCCCAGTACTGAGGTAAGATAATATACACAAAACCAACAAAAAAAACCCAAACAACGGAAGGACAATCTTGCAAGGCAAGCACAGCAGCATGGGTGGGAAACGGGGAGTTCTTGGAAGAGCAGGAGAAATGCAGGAGCCTTTTGGGAAAGACAGGGCTGGAGGAGGACGGTAAATGCAGCCAGGATAAGAAGCATCTGCTGAAGTGGAGGGAAGAGCGAAGGCAAGTGGGGAAGAAAGGCAGTTCCCAGGTGCCGAGGAAGTGCCGAGGAAGTGCTGAGGAAGTGCTGAGGAAGTGCTGAGGAAGTCCTCTCTGCGCTTCCTCCGTTTCCAGCAGGTCTCCAAAGCCAGGAGCAGGGTCAGGCAAAGCCCGGGAACACCCCGGCAGACAGTCGGCTGTAACAAACATCCCCCGGTGCCACCGTCTCCTCCTCCGCCACCTCGGAGGGTCTCCTGGGGCCCGGGGAGGGGCTTTTCGCC
>NW_008600815.1:14390-14669 GCF_000691845.1 Merops nubicus
TACACGCCACAAGCAGAAGGGGCGTGAGCAGGACCCCGAGCGGGCAGCGGGCGGCGGCGGCAGCTTCCCATCCGCCAGCGGTACCGACCGACAGCTCTCACACACCGACCACCCAGTGGGTTTCTTTTTTTAATTAAATGCCATTTTCTGTCAATTTGAAAAAGATTTTTTCCTCTGTTGTGAGTCATAGTGGCAAAAGAGATGCGGGGTTATTGTACTTTAACGGTGTTTCCAAAAATAAAGCCGCGTTTTCCCCTTTACGTGTCATTTGTGCTGCGG
>NW_008600816.1:0-1815 GCF_000691845.1 Merops nubicus
GTGTGGTCTCCGTTTGGGTGCCCATGGCTTTTTTTGTTACCCTTTGAATGTTTGTTTGAGTGGCAATCATCCCTTTCAGTAATCGCTCTCTCCCCATATTTTTTTTTATATATATATTTTGTTTGTTTGTTGGTGTGTTGTTTGGTTGTTTTTTTTTTTTTCCCCCCTGCCCCTCCCTCCTCACTGAGCACGAAGGCCGCTGCCTCTTCTCCTTGCAGCCACGTGCTGGGCTCTGTTTGGGCATCAAGCCGCTTCATGTTTCCCCCCTGCCCCTCCCTCCTCACTGAGCACGAAGGCCGCTGCCTCTTCTCCTTGCAGCCACGTGCTGGGCTCTGTTTGGGCCTCAAGCCGCTTCATGCCTTCAGTATTGACTTCTAAGACCAGCCCTCAGAAATCCCAGCCCCTGGAGGTAACAGAGTCAGGAAGAGGGAAGACTTTCCCTTGGTTGATGAGGATTGGATTAAAAATCATTTAAGCAAACTGGACACCTACAGATCCTCAGGGCCTGATGAGAACCCACCACTAGGGTTGAGGAAGCTGGCTGATGTTGCTATATCACTCTTTCTATTTTGAAAAATAGAAAAGAGACAATGGGAGAGGTGCCTGAGGACTGGAGAAAATGTCACTCCAGCCTTCAAAAAGGGCAAGGAGGAGGGCCCAGGAAATTATAAAACAGGCTCAACTCTTTCCTTGGCAAGGTCATGGAACAGCTCCTTCTGGAGGTCATCTCTAAGCATATGGAGAAAAAGGTTACCATGAGTAGTCAGCATCGATTCACCAAGGGGAAATCATGTTTGATCAGTCCGATAATCTTCTGTGATCATTCTGTGATAGTGTGAATTGCTGGGTAGATGAGAGGAGAGCACTGAGTGTTGTCTACCCTGACTTCAGCAAGGCTTTTGACAATCTCCTATAACATCTTCATAAGTAAGCAAAGGAAATGTGACTTTGAGTGGACTGTGAGATGGATTGAGAACTAGCTGAATGACAGAGCTCAGAGGGCTGTGATCAGCAGAGTAGAGTCTAGTTGGAGACCCGGAGCTAGCACTGTTCCCCAGGGGTGAGTAATGGGTGCAGTCTTTCTCAACATCTTCATCGATGACCTGGATGAAGGGGTGGAGTGTACCTTCAGAAAGCTGGCTGATAATGTAAAATTGGGAGGAGTGGCTGACACACCAGAAGGCTGTGCTGCCATTCAGCAAGAGCTGAGCAGACTGGAGAGTTGGGTGGAGGGGAATCTAACAAAGTTCAACAAGGGCAACTGTAAAGTCCTGCACCCAGGGAGAAATAACCCCATACACCAGTACAGGTTAGGGCTTGACAGCTCCACAGAGAAGGAATGGGGCATCCTGGTTGACTACAAATTAACCGTGAATTGGCAGGGTGCTCTTGTAGCCAAAAAGGCAAATGGTATCCTAGGGTGCATTAAGAAGAGTGTGATCGACAGGTTGAGTGAGGTTCTTCTCTCTCTCTACTCTGCACTAGCAAGGTCACATCTGGATTATTGTGTATAGTTCTGGGCTGCCCAGTTCAAAGGAGACAGGAAACTACTGGAGAGAGTCCAACAGAGCTACAAAGTTAATGAGGGGACTGGAACGTTAATCTGATGAAGAAAAGCTGAGATACCTGAGTCTGTTTAGCCTGGAGAAGAGAAGACTGAGAGGGTTCTGTATCAATGTTTATGAATATCTAAAGGGTGGATGTCAAGAGGATAGGGCCAGTCTCTTTTCAGTGGTGCCTAGTGATAGGGCACAAACTGGAACACAGGATGTTCCACTGTTGCAGTGATCCTCCTGGAGACAGAGGTTTCTGATG
>NW_008600817.1:0-6610 GCF_000691845.1 Merops nubicus
CGATTCGCAGCGTTTTATAGCGGGTTTACCTCACTCGCTGCAGCCCCTCGGGTACCTTCCTCCCTCTGCTTGTGCCGAGCTCGGCGTTACCCCCGCGGAGCCTCCTCCCCACTCCGAGACTTCTTTAAAACCCGTCCCGCTCCCTTTGGCCGTGTCGTTGTTATTTCCTGGCTTCCCAAATCAACCGCTAATTTTTTTTTCTGGGTTTTCATTGGAAATGGGTGGGTTTTTCAGGTTTGTTTGAATGTTTGCGTAAAACTGTGAGTGTCCTGGTGAGTGCGGAGCGTTGTGAAGCTGAGTGTGTGCGTTTCACACCGGTGTGTGAACAGGCAGGGCTTGTTCTGCTCTCCTGAATCCCTAAAACCTCTCCGTATTTACCTAGAACGGCCCTTTCATCTACATCTGAGACCTGGCGCGATGCAGCTGTGGCTGTTCTGTTTAGATCCAGCGGTTCCACTGCTTGGCAAGGAATGTTTTTAGCTAGTTAAAGCAAAGAGGTTTGATGAGATCTGTCTGGCTATGTGTGTATGGTGTCCTGGTATATCACTGGTAGTATTTTTCTATCTGATTTTAAAGTGTTCTGGATTGTGAAGATGTTCACTGTATTTTTAGGCTCATCAGCTTTGACAGTGCCTGGGTACTCCAAGAGTCAGATCTTGATTTAGTGGATAATACATTTTATTAGGCCAAACTTTAGGAAAACAGACCAACATACATAACCCTGAAGTTTTGAAACAGAAGAGCCAGTATTCCTGAAAATGTGTGTGTTTTCCCAAATACACACATAATAAAATCTGTTGTGTTTTCCTACAAACTTTGACTTGCTCCTGTAATTGCTGCATTTTGTCAGTACCTTCCACATTTCGTGCAGCCTCCTGCCATCTCAGTCTGGGAGACAGTTCCTATATTCTGGTGGTGAGTGGCAGCAAAGTGGAATCACTGAATGTAAGCAAAAATAAAAATGTTTTCTCCAGGAGGGGGAATGTGGCGTTGTAAATCTGCTTGTGTGTGGCTGTGCAAGCACTCCTGCTTTACAGAAATAAAGTATGCTGCAGGATAGGAGAAAATTCACATTGTGGACCTGTAATCTTAGAGACGTATTTGGAGGAAAACTGCTTTAAAAGAAGCTTTATGGTTGGAGCGTAGTTGATACAACTCCAGTTGATTTTAGTGACACTTGCTGTTACCTGATAACTGATCTTCAGAGAATTATTTTTGTAAATGTCCACTTTAAATATTTTAAACAGAATTCTGTTTTTTCCTGTCTTCAGCAGGTTTGGTAGCTCAGCAAATGGTACCTCTTTACCTCAACTCCTTTCCATAGCAACAGACTTTTATGTCAGAGTCCTCCGTGACTTCACTGTGGTTTCGTGTGCGTCAGGAATGTTACACAGCAGAGGCAGTTCCTGCTCAGACCCTCTGTTTGACAGCTTGCCTCTGAAGGAGGCAACTGCATGAAAATGAGACCAATAAAACAGTAGACTCGTGAGTTAGGATTGAAATGTATGCTTAAATATCTTTGTTTAAATGGCTTCCTTGAGTGAAAATGAATGTTAGGGGAATGGATTAATGCATCTATTTGTCCACTTTATTTGAATGTTTTATTTCTGTTATTCAAGATACTTAAATGTAATTGCACATGAAGTCCAGGGATACAGGAGCAAACTGTAAAACAGGAATGAAAGGAACTTATGTTCACCATAACGAATCTTCAGCACAAGGGCAACACATTACATTGTGATGTGCTGTGAGTAGTCGAGACCTGGACTTCCTCAGCAGTAGGGTGAGCCAGGCTGGGGCATTGCACCAGGTCCTGCTGGTTTGGAAGCAGTCTGAATCCAGGTCTTGTTTTGCAGTTCCTGGCCCAGCTCTGGTACAGGCTTTAGAGCCTCAGTTGTGGTTGGCGTCCGTGCGACTGTGTGGGAGGGGACAGCCCGGGGGCCCTTTCCCTTCTCCAGTGCTGCTCCACACAGCACAGACACGCCTGAAAATCAGGAGACACAGGCAAGTTCTCCACTAGTTTTATGTTCCAGTGGGTAGGATACAGGGAGTCCTGGAAACAGTTGTGCTTGTGCATATGTATTGAGAAGAACCTGAGCCAAGCTCTTGGTGCAGCGACTGCTGTTAGCCCACTCCTCAGCAGTCACAGATCAGGTCACCTACCGACTGGTGTCTGTAGTGCAGATGGGAAGATTCAAACAATGCAGGGAGTCTGCAGAGAGAGTCTTGAGTCATTAACTTTCTGCGTGTAACTTCTTAGTTATTGCTTAATACACAAACATTGGAGGATTCTCCCTAATGAGTTGTGTAATCAAAGGCAAGCACATTGTGCCCATTTCCATGCTGAAATATATTGCTTAATTTGATTGATGTGCATAGAGCTAGACTAAATTTAGTGTTTGATAATGTTTGTCCCTCTGCTGTTTGTTAGATGAGGCATTTTACTTCTACTTATACCTGTCAAATATCTTCCAAAGTCTTAATTTTATCCCTAAAAATAAAAGTCTGTTGCTACTAGAAAATGCTCCCTAATCTGAGACGTTCTAAGGCTATAATACAAAAGATGCATCATCAGGTTAGCTTTCCTTCACACAATCTGCTTACGGAAAGCTGAATCACACTAAAAGCAGAAGACAAAATAAGGACTTAGGAGAGACACAAACAGCAACAAAATGCAAAGACTGTGGAACAGAATCTGGCTGCTACCTGCCAGTCTTTTACCTCCAAGTAGCCAACAGATCTGGATGCCAGATACAAACATTGTAGTGCCCAACTCAGACCTTAAAATTGGTGAGAAGGCCAGAAAAAGTGGGGTCTTCTTGTAGCCAAGAAGTGCCTGAGGGACCCAGTAAGAGGCTTTTTCTGACAGAGTAGGAGATTTGGCCGCTGGCCCTGACAGCTTTGATTAAAGTAGTTTACACTGGAAGTAACTCCTAAAATTAATGGCATCCTTCCACTACAAACAAAGCCAAGCTCGTGCTTGTACAACTTGTATCCCAGTGAGTTCCAAGTCACTTTTAGTTTTCTGTTATGTTCTTTGAGGACAATAGGCAAGAAATTGTCCCATTGAGAGCCGCATCTCATCAGATAAACTTCTGGGGAGATTGTATCAGACAGCAGAGAGATCCTTTCAAGCACAACTTGAGAGAAACAGGTGAACTCAGCACCCAGCAGCTTTTCCTGTGTGTTCAACTGGCAGGGCAGTATTTACAGCAGACAGTGCAGAGGATGAGGTAAGAACAGTCTCTGCCAGGAAGTCTCAGAGCAGGATCCTTTGTGATGTGGTTTGTTGTAGTTCTCCTTTTTTTTTTTCTTTACTGTGTCTGCTCTTGCAATGAAGTTTTACATTTTAAGTTCTTGTTTTAATGAAGCTGATCATAGTGACTACAAAAATGTGATGATGACATTTGATCTTTCTTCTTTTAATAAACAAGAAAGTCAATTAAATACGAAGTCCTTTTGTTGAGAGCAGAGCCCTTTTCTTCTCCTGCACCAGATTTCTGTCAGCTCACTTTTGCAGGTGTTAGGATTTATTGCTGCCCATCCTATGAGGCTGTAATACCAAATCCAGCATTAACAGTTGTTACTGAACCTAGAAGGTACTCAAAAGCCTTGATTTTCTTTTTGATTTATTATGGCTATTATCTTCATTAATAATTATAAAACTGATAATGTTGAAGCCAGCCTTTTAGTTTTGCTTCAGAGTCTTCAGTCCTTGTGCAAGCCCTCTTTAAACAGGTCTTCTTAACTGGAAAGCAGAAATGGAGGTCAAAACAGATGTTGGAGATACCTGAGGCTGCAGCATGGTTCTTGCAAAACCAGCTTTCTCCTCAGCAAAAGACAAAGAGCAGAATTTGGAAAATGCAGCTTGTGGTCAGCAGCTGTTTCTTCCTTCACTTGCTCTAGTGTTTAAGAAGGAGAATGCTTTTTGATTTTGTCATCCTTCCCCTCCCCATCACACTTTCTAACCTGTTAAAAGCATCTTTATGCATTTGTTCTTCAGTTTGCAACTTGATGGTTGATCTCATGGTGGGAGAATGGGGCTGGTATTGGTGAAACCCATCCCTAGTCTCCCTGGTTCTGAGTCTTTAACTGAACTGGCTGATCAGAAGAGATCAGGATTGTCCTGACGTCTGGTCTGTGTTACCAGCTTTCACTGTGTTTCACCTATGAGCAGTGAAACTTCTACTTAAATAGTTTGCTGCCCTTTCTTCTTTTCTGGAAGGAATATTGGAACTCAAGGCAGCTTTTCCCTGCCTTCACATTCTCAGGAAAGGTCCTTTTTGACACTGACCATTGAGTAGATGGGTGAAATCCTGCTTCTGATATACAGCTAGATAAGATGTAAAATATTTCAACAAGCTGCATAAAAATATAAAAGTTTGGTTCCCTTGAAGCTATTGTTGAGAGTGGGAAGTGTTAGTCTACTTTGTCAGTAATGTGAAGACACAATAGATAATCAGCATGTTTTTTCAGTAAGGAGGAAGGATATTTTCATTACCGGCCTCCAAAGAGTTGTTCCTATTTTGATTTCTTTTTTTAATAATGCTTGTAAAGTACTTCTCTAAATGAGTGTAGATTATACACAGAGCAGTCTCTTCAGACTGCAGAAAACTGAGCAGTGTCACTTTTTTAACAGCATCTTTCTGAACTTGGAGGAAAGTCCTGTGCTTGTACTACCTACAATTACCCTTTTTCTTTTGAGTGAGTGTATTTTCCCTGCTGAAAACAGAGGGTAGGTCCTCAAATATTTTGATACTTGTTCACTGAAAGTCGCTGAGCTGAAACTTAGTTACACTACATTTCAGGGCTGTTTCTTAGATGTTTGACATGCCATATGAGATAGGTTTTTTTTTTTTTCATTTTTATTTAAGTCTTGTAGCCAGTTGTTCCTTTTCAGAAGCAGCAGTGCAGGTTTTGGAGACATTGTTTTCAAAGTATCAAGGCTCGTTCAGACACGAACACAAGGTATCTGGAATGCTAAAAGCCTGTTCTCCTTTGGTGAAACAGTTGTAACAGTACGGGTTCTCCAGCTGAAGGGGTGGGTTACCTTGCCTGGGGATTGCCTGGGTGTGAGGGTGCAATGAGCACAAGTGCAGTAGAGAATAGAATGCAGTGTCCTGTGTCCTCTGCACCCGCTGAGGAGAACAGATTCCATCAAGCACTGCAGTAGGGTGGGACCCACAGCTCCCTCTCCACCAGCATGAGAGGCCTGGAGGGATTTGTAAGCAGCAAAGTCAATCTTCTAGTTTTGAGATGAGGCTCTGAATGGGTGTGGGGAGCAGACCTACTAAGTAAGAAGGTATCAGGTACCATTTTTAACATAGGCACTTTGCAGAAAGTGCTTCTCTCCACAAACCCACAGTTAAGAATTCAGGTTTCACTGGTGTTTTTTCAAAGCCTGTTTGAGTCACAGCAACTGAGAAATGGGTACTTAGATGGGTAAAAAACCCTCAGGTTTAGGGGATGCAGTAGTGACCCCTGTGATGCTAATCCCGTAGCCCACTGCATTCTTTTGAACATAAAATCCAGAGAAATCACCTTGTTCATTGTGACAGATCTTAGAAAAGCAGAGGAACCTCTAAATGGTCTCAAGTAGCTGATAAGGTGTGCATTCCCCTTCAGCTTTTTGGCATCTGCTGCTTTCTGTTTCATCAGGCCTACATCAGTGCCTTGGAGAGGAAGCTGCTTATAATTGCACTGATCCTTAAGTGTTTGTCTCTCTGAACTTCTCCTTTACGGTCAGAACTGACTCATGACTCACAATTTTCCATTCATTTCTCCTAGGAATATTCATTGCCCTATACACCACAGCTGACACAATGCAACGATCCCACCACTGAATTCTATGAAGAAGGACTAAATAAATGTTGCAGCCAGTGCCCTCCAGGTAGGTTATAATTCAAACTATTACTTTATCCATCAAAATCCAGTCAATTTTTAGAAGAACATAGTACATATTTATACAGCTGAAGGATTTATACATCAGAATACATCTGCTCTCTAGCTGGAAGACAATAAAATGTTGTGTCTGTAAAAATATCTGCAAAAGAGACACGTTGGTCCTCAAAACTGTAATTCTCTTACAAGGTTACCTGGGCTGTGGCTTATCAGGGGGCAGGCTGCTGAGCTGTTGTGAGCACAGCTTTGAATGAGGGTTTGGTTAGAGTGTTTTTGAGTCAGCATTGCAGGGAGAGCAACAGCTTGATAATGGAATTAAAAAAATTAGACAACACATCAGACCCAAGCCCACTAATAAATATATAGAATCACAGAATCATAGAATTGTTTAGGGTAGAAAAGACCTTGAAAATCAAGTCTAACCATTAACCTAACTCTGCTGAGTCCACTGCTAAACCATGTCCCTCAGCACCACATCTCCACAGCTTTCAAACACATCCAGAGACGGTGATTCAACCACTTCCTTGGGCAGCCTGTTCCAGGGCTTGACAACCCTTTTGGGGAAGACATTTTTCTTAATGTCCAGTCTAAACCTCCCCTGGTGCAACTTGAGGGTGTTTCCTCTTCTCCTGTCACTTGTTCCTTCAGAGAGGAGCCCGATCCCCCCCCAGCTCCAGGCTCCTGTCAGGAGCTGTGCAGAGCCAGAAGG
>NW_008600817.1:6737-17441 GCF_000691845.1 Merops nubicus
CTTGTATTGAGGTGTCCAAGACTGAACCTGGGATTTGAGTTGTGGCCTCCCCAGTGCTGAGTCCAGGGGGACAATCCCTGCCCTAGTCCTGCTGGCCACACCAGTGCTGATCCAGGCCAGGACACTGGTGGCCCTCTTGGCCACCTGGGCACACGCTGCCTCATCATCAGCTGGTTGTTGATCAGTACCCCCAGGGCTGACACCCACAGGGTCATGCCCATTGTGAAGTAGGGCATGAAGTAGAGCTCAGTTTCTGTACTTTGATCATATCACTTTTATAAGGGGCTTTCCATTGGACAGGTTAATCTATAATTAATTTCTCATTAAGAGAGTTCCATTGTCTTTTACTGTAAATCAGACACTGCAGACCACTATCAGAGACTGGGGATGAGACTACAGAGAGGTGGGGGTGTGGGTGTGGGTTTTCTGGGGGTAATAATGCCATTTGATTAGAATTTTTTGCAACAAGTCATCATTCTATGATTACATTAGATGCAGCAAAAAAGCTGCCTTTTTTCTCGTGACATGCTGAGCAAACAGAACTTGTTTCCATAAATGCTGAGTTCCTATCAGAGATCCGGAAGTTTAAGCAGGAAATCAGTAAATGCTGAAGCAGCCACATTTGCCTGAATTAGCTGAAAATGTCTAGATAGATCTGTCAGACTTCCTTTGTTAAAAACACTACGGGTGAAAGATGATAATTCATAGGTTAAAACTTTTTCTGTTTTGCTATGTGTGGTTCAGTCTATTTCTCATCAATTTTAATTTTTCAGAATAACAAACTCTGGACAAGCTGTAGGAAGTCTAAAAATATTTATTTTTGTTATTCTGAATTTTATTTTTTTTACTATAATTTATCAAAAGTTGAAGCCTAAATCATGAGCAGGATGTGGGAAGGGGAATTTTAAGCTTCAAGTAAGTACATGGAAAAACAAAGTCTTTGGAGGTAGTTCCTGTGGGTCACCCCCAGGGCCCCTTCTTTTGGAGAACAGAGATTCTCCAAGCAGCTCCAAAGACTTTCTCTGTGTTACTTCTGCTTTCTGAGTATATTTTTCAGGATATTTCTGTACAGGATATGAGACATTGAATTTATCTTCTTCCTCCGTTCAAACAAGGGGAAATGGCAACTGAAGTGTTTTCCCTTCTCCCAAATGGATGTGTTGGAGCTGATATTTATTTGTTCCTACCACTGCTCTGGACTCTGATGCTGGTGAGAAGCATTGGAGGAGGGGCCTTTGATAGCTTTTGATTTTGCCTGGAATGCCAGTAGGTGCAGAAACCCATTGCTTTGACCTCTTAGTTCTGGCTAAAGAGGTGATGGAAAAAGAATGTGCTCACGTCCCTTCAGTAGTGACAAGTGGTGAAGTTCTAATTCAGGTCTGTTTGTGACAACACATTATTACACCTTCTCACGTGCTGCCTGCAAAGGAAGTAAGGGCCTCACCCACACATGGCATTCTAGCATGTGCCTGACTTTGGGCATGAAGCACCAGCCTCTGTTTCCCCACAAAACACAGCTTCTATGAGGGTAAAAAAAGCTTGGTTGATGTACTGTGGTGGCTACATCTAAGTGTACACTGAGGAGTTTTGTTCAGGATTGAGGGCATTCCCTGTAAATAACACAGTCCTCCTTTAAATCAGCACTTGCTTGGCCTGTGTGACCAACCTGATAGTGGCAGAGAAGGGAAGAGGTTTCTACAGCTAAGAATGAAAGTTATCTTAAAGAAGTCTTAGTGATCTTTCCAGTGAGATGCTTTCTGTGGTGTCTTTGTTTTGTTTTGTTTTGAATAGGTCACTATAAGGCAGAGAGCTGCAGTCACACTGTGGACACGAGGTGCAGTCCCTGTAGACCCAACACCTACACAGCCATCTGGAACAGGTCTCCTCAGTGCTTCGCCTGCTCACCGCCCTGCAGGAAAGGTAGGACTGGATTACTACATAGGCATCTGTGACTTTCACAGATGTCACAACCACCAAAAAGCTGCTTAATTACAGTATGAAAATCTCTGTAGTAAGGTCTCTGTAGGTGTTTATGGTTATGATACAATATAATGCAGCTGCAGGTGCAGTTTCAAGTGTGCATTCTACAGATGCACATTTCTTCTTTCCGAGAGAGAGAGAGAGAGTGAGAGAGGAAACTCTTCTGAAAATGTAGATGTTGGGGTGTGTAATGTATTTGGTTTATGGTGGTACACTAGCCAGAAGCTGCAAAATTGTCTTCAGTTTGTGGTATGTGAACATCAGCTCATGTTCACTTTGCAGGCTGTTATTTTAAATGTTGCTAATGACATCTTGCTTTATTCTTGTTTTAAAACCAGGATTTGTGCAGAATCAAACATGTACTAAGTCCCAGGACAGAATCTGTAGCTGCCCACCCAACGAGTACTGTGTTTCCAAGATATTCGAGTCCTGCAAAATATGTCAAGTGCACAAAAAATGTGGGAAGGGTTTCCGAGTTTCCAGAAGAGGTAATTCAATTCTGAACACTCTGCACACTAAACAGTTTTACTGGATGAAGGTTATTTTTTGTGTTAATAGTCCATAAATATTTCTGAATCTGCCTCCAACTCAGTAAATTACAGGAATATAGTCCTTTAATTCTCTATAGTTAGCACTCTTTTTAGTGCAAGCATTACCTCAGCAAATAGGCAGTAACCAGAGCAACAGTATTCTCAGGAAGCATATCCAAAGGGAGATCATGTTGCAGTCTGTTACTACCATACATCTTAAAACTCTCCAGTCAAACAATCTTCCTTTATTTTGCTCTACTGTGTGATTTATTCTATACAGGTGACTTAGATTCAAGACCACTTAATTCCTCCTTAAATTCTTGAAACAGGGCTTCAGGTTGAATTTTGGTTTACAGTAAATAATGATGACCCTTAAGCTGTCTGGCAGAAATAATCTGTTACTATTAGATGGTGAAATTCACCACTCTGATAATGTAGCTGTCTCAAGATGATAAATAGTATACAAATAAGTGGAACACTGAATATTTTAAAGAAATTAAGAATCTTTTAAAAAGATACAGAACTCCAGCAGAATGGAAGAGGTGGTCAGTCTGTCAGGGACTAGTGAAAAAGCTCAACTTTGTCTGCAGACTGGAAGAGGGTAGACTTAGATTGGATGTAAGGATGAAGTTCTTCACTCTGAGGGTGGTGAGACCCTGGCCCAGGCTGCCCAGGGAAGCTGTGGATGCTCCATCCCTGGAGGTGTTCCAGACCAGGCTGGATGGGGCTTGGAGCAACCTGCTCTAGTGGGAGGTGTCCCTGCCCATGGCAGGGGGCTGGAACTGGATGATCTTTAAGGTCCAACCCAAACCATTCTATGATTTTAACCTTCTGGTGGGCTTTTACAGTCTTTGAAATAGACTCACTATCAAAGGCACCAAACTAACAGCCGATTAATCTCCTGACTTGTGTTGGCTGTTTCCAATTAATCTGTTCTGTGACAGTTAAAGACTCTATTTTGTATCCTGCCTCTCTATTGCTTCCAGGATCCGTACCACAGCCTGTGATTATCCATTCTTGTTTATCACTAGATGACTAACTGGAGTTTTTCTGTTTGTTTCAAGGGACAGACAGCACAGACACAGAGTGTAAGCCTTGCCCTCACGGCACCTTTTCACATAAGGAATCTTACGATACCAGCTGCACACCTCACACAGTGTAAGCTGCTGCCTCTGTCTGATGCCTTAACCATGCACGGGGTTGCTTTCCTTCCTAACAACTTTCTGTTTCTTACAGCTGTAAATCAGTGGCTGTTCCTGGGAACAATGTGAATGACACTGTTTGCAGTGACTCAGGAACAGGAGTTGCCACAGTTCTACCTCACACTGTTCTGAACTTGCTCCTGACCCAAGGCTCAGCTTCCAACAAACCTGAAATCATAACTCGACCTGTCATTCTAAACTCTGGACCTGACATGTTGTACATCATTGGTGAGCTACTAACTCATTCAAAGTCACTTTTGTCTGGCTAGGAGGCAAGTTTATATTTAGTTCTCAGTTTCTTTCCAAGACCAATTACCTATAACCAAACAGAACCTCAGAAGAGCTGAATGAATTCAATGTGACACTGCTGGTAGTGGGTTGCATAATTTACCCACGCACCCGTGCTGCTCCTCTGCATTCTACAGTCCTTGTCATTCCAAAAATATCTCTTAAAAGCCCCAAGCTAGATTCTACAAGGCATGAGAACTGCTGCTAGGAAGGAGCCAGTAGAAGAGGTTCTGGACTGAGGCAAACCTGACTTCATAAGCCTCCTGGTGAGAGGTCCTTGGAGGCTCCTGGCAGCCTTTCCCAAGACAGGAAGGCCTTACAGTCCTCATGAGTGTGGGTGTATTCTCTCCTGCTCACAGCCTATCCAGCAGGCACAGATGTTCAGCAGTGTTCTGGACTGCCTGGCCTTGTATTTAACAAACTGCTCCTAGCCTAGAGCAAAGTCTTTTGTGACTGGGGCCAAAAGTCTGTCCTCATTTGTCAGGACAGGAAAAATCAGTTTTATGAAGTGATGGAGAAGGAAATGAGACCTCGATAACCAACAACAGAGGCATCAAATATAAATGTCAGACACACCTGGTACTTGTGAATGTAGCTTCTGTAGCCATGGACAGAAACTACAAAACAAGCTCTTTCTAATTAGATGCTTTGTCAGATCAACCTGCTAAATAATGTATCTTTTAAAATTTGCTTTCAGGATCAGTAGCAGGGCCGTTGCTATTGCTCGTGATAATCACTATTTTGGGGTATTGCTTGGTCTCCAAAAAAAAAGGTAAGATTCATGAAGTGAAAATAAGTAGATCTGTAAATATTGGAAAGAATTCTTTCCTTATTTCCTACTAATTTGAGCCTTGTGGTGGACTGCTGCTAGTGTCTTAGACAGTGCCAGATCTCTGTAAAGCCTTACTCTTGGCTGCATATGGATGAAGGATCACTAATGTGGAGATCCTTTGGTATCTAGTAATGTATGAGTGAGTTTGTTTTTCTTTTAAAGGGGACAAGGCCATGATTTACAGGTTTCTGCCTCACTACTGGCAACCTATAGCTTCATGAAACCCTGAGGAGGTTTTGACACCATTTCTCTATTACATTGGGATATTGGAAAGATTTCTTTCCTTATTTCCTGCTAATTTGAGCCCTGTGGTGGACTGCTGCTAGTGTCAGAGTGCCAGATCTCTGTAAAGCCTTACTCTTGGCTGCTTATGGATGAAGGATCACTAATGTGGAGATCCTTTGGTATCTAGTAATGTATGAGTGAGTTTGTTTTTCTTTTAAAGGGGACAAGGCCATCATTTACAGGTTTCTGCCTCACTACTGGCAACCTATAGCTTCATGAAACCCTGAGGAGGTTTTGACACCATTTCTCTATTACATTGGGATAAAACCGGCAAAAAGGTTCAAAGGTCAATAGAAGAGGGACTAAAAGAAAACTCGTGCAGATCAGCTTGGTCACATAAGCTTTGCAGCTACAGACACATAGAATACTCCAGGAATTCTGTATGTATTTAGAGTAAAAGTACCTGTATTAAATCTCATGGGATGAAGTTAATCTCAGTACATTGGTACAGTGAGGCAAAGGCCCCATTCAAATTTCTCTTGTTCCTCTGATTTTAGATAATTGCCTAAACATACAACATCCTAGTGGGGCTGGACAACTCTACAACAGTTGTGCTCCTACTGGAGCTTGTTAGATTATTTTGTGCTTCATCATTCCAATATTAGACTTCATTAAATATTATCATTAAGCAGTCATGACTCTAGTTTATTGTGCCAGTAACTTTTCTCACTGACACTGTACTAGCAAAATTTCTAATCCATACAGAGGGCCCTCGTTGCTTGCTGGCTAATTTTGTCACCTCACAAAACCAATACAATAGACCTTTCAGCATTTTCAAACGGTGTGTGATAAATTCACCTTTGGAGATTATTCCAGGAGCAGAGGATATCACTCAGGCTAGTTAACAGAGCAGCTTTTGTGACTGAAACCAACCTGGGTGCTAATGAATTGTCTTTCCTCACTTGCAGTCCCTGTGTACTCCACACCAACTACAGAAGCAGATTCGGTGAGTGCCACTCCTTCCGTCCCATCCTCCCAGAAACTGTTACACAAGTTATACAGAAATTGTGCAGTTTTATCTAATTACAAGTAGGAGAAAACTGCACAGCAGAAAGACAACTGGAGTGAGAATGGGGTGGTTTGGTCCCAAGCTAGAGTGGGAGATGTCCCTCACCTAACCCACATGATGCGCCGACCTTGCTTTATGGAATCACGGAATTGTTTCAGTTGGCAAAGACCTTTAAGATCATCAAGTCCAACTGTTCCTCCAGCAATGCCAGGGCCCCACTGAACCATGTCCCTCAGCACATCTCCATGGCTTTGGGATGGGGATTCCACCACTGCCCTGGGCAGCCTGGGCCAGGCCTTGACAACCCTTTCAGTGAAGAAATTGTTCCTCATCTCCAACCTAAACCCCCTGCTGGCACAACTTAAGGCCATTTCTTGTTGTCCTATTGCTTGCTACATGGGAGAAGAGAACAACACCCACCTCACTCCAACCCCCTGTCCAGGGAGTTGTTGAGGGCCAGAAGGTGTCTCCTGAGCCTCCTTTTCTCCAAGGTGAATGACCTCAAGTTCTTCAGCCACTCCTCACAAGACTTGTGCTCTAGACCCTTCACCAGCTTTGTTGCCCTTCTTTGGACACACTCCAGAACCTTAAGTGTATTTCTTGTAGTGAGGTGCCCAAAACTGACCTCAGGATTTCAGATGTGGCCACCTCAGTGCTGAGTACAGGGGCATAATCCCTTCCCTAGTCGTGCTGACAGGACTGTGTTGGGCTGTATTTGCAGTGAAGCACAGGTCTGGCTCAGAAGGCTGGATTTTAGAGCCTCTGTTCCCTGGGTAATCAGGGAACTACTGGAGGTGCCTTCCAGAGACAGGTTCATTTGGCTGAACACCAAGTGAGCTGGTATGAATTATACTTAGTCATCAATATGAAATGGCAATTATCAGTGGTTTCTTTAGCTCCCTAAATACTGACCAGTTCTTTGTTAGTGTTTCTTAAAACATTAATGATTTGCATTTCTCTCCAAATGTTCCAGCCTTTTTCCCCTCCAGAAAAGCAGTGTGACAAAAAAGTAAGAAATACAGGATCACAGAACTCCAGCAGTTCTGAACAGGAAGAACAGCGTCTCTTGGAAACTTCTGGGTCCAGCAGTTGCTCCCTAAATAATCCAGCTGGATCTGCAAGAGTCACTGTAATAAGTAACCAGAACAATGAAAAGAAAGAAACAGAAGGATTTCAGCAGCAACATTCTGCTGCAGAAGGTTACAAGCTTCACAGTGGAGACAGACACCACTCTGCAGGTTCAGGTAAGGATGTGTCAGAAGGACCCAGAACCTCTGGAAATTTGATTATCAGTTATTAGTCTTTCTAGCAGAAGTTTAAATGGCTGGATAAAACATTAAACTCGTGTTTTGGCCATAAACTTCATTGGGCAGGTGGCCAAGAAAGTCACCAGCATCCTGGACGGGATCAGCACTAGTGTGGCCAGCAGGAGGGAGGGGATCGTGCCCCTGGGCTCAGCACTGGGGAGGCCACAGCTTGAGCACTGGGGTCAGTTTTGGGCACCACAGGATCAGAAAGACCTTGAGGGGCTGGAGCTGGTCCAGAGAAGGGCAACAGAGCTGGTGAGGGGTCTGGGAAACATGGCTGGTGAGGAGCAGCTGAGGGACCTGGGGCTGGTCAGTCTGGAGCAGAGGAGGCTCAGGGGAGACCTTCTGGCTCCCTACAGCCCCCTGAAAGGAGGCTGGAGTGAGGTGAGGGTTGGTCTCTTGGTAGAGTTAGGTTAATGGTTGGACTTGATGATCTTAGAGGTCTTTTCCAACCTTAATGATTCTGTGATTTTGTGTTCAGCAGAGAGAGTATTTAGTAACTTCTGAAATCAAAAAGCAATTGTTTTGTCAGCCTGAGAGTTGTTAATTGCAATTGTTAATTGCAGATTACATTAAATGTTGGGATGGTGGGCACTTAGCTGGGAGAAATGTAAGAGCCAAAGGGAGCAGTAAGAAAAGAATGTTGTCAGGGGCATGGGAAGTGGCAGCAGATGGGCAGGGACTTGGCTGTGCTCCAGGGCTCTGTATTGATTTTTACAGCTTTTTTATATCTGGGATGACATGTGGATGTCATGGTACCAAAACCCCCTGAAGTGTTACAGAACCAACTCCACCAGCTTGCCCAAATTCAGCGAAGCAAGAAGATAACTTAGTGTCTATTTTAACTGAAACAAAGAACTGCATGAAGAATCCTCTCCTCCTGTTCTAGGTTTCGTTCTTCCCCGTTTCATGTGTTTTCTGCTTATTTGACAGAACATTCTGGCAGCGCAGGGACACAGGTGAATGTGACGTGCATTGTTAAAGTGTGTAGCCCAGACTGCAGCTCCCAGCTCCCAGGACAGACCAGTTCAGCCAGCATGGATCACAGGCACACACCCAATTTTTCCCCAGCAGGGGAAGAAATCCCCTTTTCCAAAGAAGAAAATCTCTTGAAAAAACAAACTGAAATTCAGATCTCAGTGGAAAATGTGGACAATTTTCAAGACGTACTTCCAGAAGAAAAGAAGTTTCCTCTGGGTGTTCAAGATGGAGGGATGAAAACCAGTTAAAGGGAATTACAGATCATATGCTGATTGACTGATGAAATTAATCAAACGATCCCAAATCTTCTAAAAAAAAAAAAAATACATTAAATGTAGCATTCCTAGAGACTTGAAATTTTGGACGAATATAGACACTGATGCTTCTGAAGGATTTTAGTCTCTTTTGTCAGCTTTCGAGTCCAAGCATGATCTTTGCAGTTTAAAAAAGTCTGAATGCTTTTCTTTTAAACGGAATGGCCAACCCCTCCCTTTCTTCTGTGATACCCTGGAGAGACCTTGACCAGGCCTGGAAAGGAACATTCTTCTAACTTTATGCCATTGATTTTTCTGCTGAGACTTCTTGTGATGCTCTTTTGGACTCAGGTGTGTCGCCTGTCAAGAACATGGCAGTGACCAGCACTTCTAGGAGACTGGAGTTAAGTCATCATTCAATCAATGCTAATGAATCATCCACTTGGTTTTAAAACTGTTGTGTTCAGTTTCCTACCCCATGTCCTCACGGACACACTTTCTGTCATCCTCCTGGATATTTCTTGTATTGTTGCAGTTTGCTTTCACTTGTTATTGGACCATATGTTGCAAATCAACCTAAGTATACTAAGGAGTGAAATAATTTGTAAAAGGAGCTTTTTTACTGGATTTTTTTACTGAATTACATCTATTATATCTAAACAATAGCATTTTGTTAGCTCTGTATAGTTCATTTTATTGTAAAAAAGAAAACATAGATTAGCTATTATCTTGGAATAGGAAGTAAATTCCTTCTATTGACACTGCCCAAGTTTGTCATCTTTGTGTCCTGGCTGATTTAATATGCTTCCCTGATTGATTCTGACCTCATTTTTGAGGTTAATCCTACACCCAAAGTATTTTTCCCTGTGTCCAGGGAATATTAGAGAAGACCCATGTGAAGTATGCCAGACAGCTCATGCCCACTGACCTCAGGACAAGGACTCTCTTGATGATTGTGCAGCATAATCTGTGGAATTGACTCAAGCCTCAGAACAAGAAAATCCTGTTCTCCTTCACTTGTTGACGATGAGAATCCAGCCACCTCTATAGACAATTAGTAGAGGTTATCCTTGATTCCAGGGGTAGTCTTCTGGTTATGGAAGTCAATGTTTAGGATCCCATTTCCTGTAATTATATTTTACGTATGTGACAACTGACAATTGTGGCATATGTAGTCAACCAGAATTTGTGGTGTCTGAATTACTTCTGAGTGATGTCATATAGTAGGTGTGTCTTTTGTCTTTTATGGCATAGATAAATACCACTGGACCAGAGAGATGATAACTGTACTTCCAGCTGAACTGTTTTATTCTACCTCAGGAGAAGCTAAATGCTGTAGTGACTTCTGAGGCCTTAGGCTGGAAAAGGATATTTTGGAACAGCACTTATTGTACAGCTGGGGAAGAGATACAGATTTAAAAAATACACATTTAAGTGTCCACAAAAGCTGTGAGGTTTACTAATGTTATTTCTGGAACCGATAACTGGCAAACAGCTCTTTAATTCTACTGTGAAGAAACCTTTTACAACTGTATGTTAAATTTGCACTTGAAGGTAATTTTCAGAAAAGATTTTGAAAATGGGCACACTGCTACTATTGCAAAAGTGAAGGATTTAGGTGAGAAGAGAACCTAATTTTATGCATTGCTTTGACCCTCTTTCACTGTACCAAGTATTTTCATGCCTTGTTTGTCAGCCCCCAGTATTGGGACAACATTGAAGAGACAGTGGAACATTTTTGAGTAAATTTTAAATGTTAAAACGGAGGATCCTATTCCAGCAGTTTAATATTTCGGGCTTTCAAGTTATGGAGCTGTGTGAAGGGACGTCCCAGTTTTACGTTGAAGTAGGAAAAATGTGCTTTCATTTGCTTATAAAAAGTTAAAATAAAAAGCCTGCGTTTTTGTAATTGTCTATCTTCAAGTTTCGTGACCTCTTCATTAAACAAAATGCTAATTGCTAGAATGGGCTCTCTAACTCCACAGGTTAAGCTGCTGCTTTACGAACAGTTTTGTGCCCCACTGTTACTCCGGAGG
>NW_008600818.1:0-22387 GCF_000691845.1 Merops nubicus
TTTTTTTTTTTTTTTTTGCTTTTTCCCATCCCTTCCAGCTAGCTCTTAAGCTCTAAAATGCCTCTGGGTTTGCTTCTTCTGCATATTTCCCTGAAATTCAGAACGTGTGGTTTGCCAAGTGTTGCAGGGGCAAGTAAATCTATAGGGAAGGTGTGGAAATGGTGAGATGCAGAGCACAGCTGTGAGCAGAATGGCTCTGTGGTTACAGCTCTGGCCATGGGCTCAGCAGGGTATTGCTCCTAACCTTGCTTCCTAGCTGCTTTGTGTTTATTGGCACATGAATTAATCACTCCAGGCTTTCTTCTGTACCCAAAGCAGCAGATTGTAAAGTGTATATTTTTCTAGTCAGTCTTCACTGCTTTCATATTATGTTCATCCTCTTCTTTTATTCAGTAGATGCTTGGTTTTTTAATCTTTCTAGCACCCAGCCATGCTTTCCTATTTCCACCCAAATCACAGTGTAATAATTTTACACTCCTTATAGGTACTCAACACATCCTCTTTCTCCCAGGCACGCCGTGGGAGCAGCCAAACCCTTCTTGTGCCTATTCTCCTGGGCCCCATTATTTAAAATAAGGACAGGACTAGTTATTTTGTCTCACTCATGACCTTCTTTCCCATAAACTGCAACCTTTTTAGGCTGGAAGATCTCTTTACTGTATAGAATGACAAAGGCTTACATAGATGAAATTTGTTCACGTAAGTGAAAATACCTTATAAAATATCTCATCTCAAGCTTCATTTAGATAAAATTAGGGAGTTTAGGTAAGTTTCTTCTGCTGAAGAAACTTACCTAAACTCCTAGTATACTCATTTCAGACTATCAAAATACACCTTCTCTGGGAAGATGATGAGACTACAAGGCAAACATTACCAAAGAAAAATTAGATAAATTGAAAAAATACACAAATAAAAAGCCTTCTGGGTTTCTCACCCTCCAGATTGACTTTCAGATTTGAACAAACACATGAAAAATCGATATCTGCAATCAAGTTACCAATGACCAGTCTTAGATTGTCTCTAGCACCTTTTTAGAGAGTCTCTAAACTGTCCATTTTAATTCAGATCTTGACAGACAGTCCAGACGTAGTCATGGGCAACTACAGAGTCCTGAATTAAGTATGTGCTTCTTACACTTCATTAAAGCTGAGGGTAAAGCCTCCACTTATGCAGAAAGTCCAATTACCAGAATTCATTGATCTGTCCCTCATCCCTTTATCAGTGGGGTGAAGGCACAACTCCAATGTGTTTTGGGCCCCAGTGAAATGCCAACCCCATTCATATCTTTGATCCTGAACATCAAAGTCCTCCAGAGACTCAGCCCATTCCAGCTGAGGATTGTTCTCCCTGCAGCCCATGTTTTAAAAAAAAAAAACCAGTTCCATGATGTTCCACCTGACTAACTGTAGAGTTGTCCTTGCCCTTATGGGTACTTCTAGGGGATATTTTTTTCCTGACCCAGCCAGACCATTCTTTGGCACGTGGACTGTGTGCAAGAAATTTATAATCATTGAAATCATCCCTGCAGCCCATGTTTTAAAAAAAAAAAACCAGTTCCATGATGTTCCACCTGACTAATTGTAGAGTTGTCCTTGCCTTTATGGGTACTTGCCTCTTTCTAGGGCATATTTTTTTCCTGACCCAGCCAGACCATTCTTTGGCACGTGGACTGTGTGCAAGAAATTTATAATCATTGAAATCAGCGGATGTGCAGGGCTGAAGTGGCTGATTAAAAGCCAGAGATGTAAGAGAGCTCTGAACTGGGAAATATTTACCTTGACTTGGTCCCAGGGTCCAATTCTGACAGGGCTTGGGTGGTCCCAATGTCATGATTGGAGTTTACTGCACATTACCAAGGAGGTGTTCTGTTCCTCAGGTTTGGTCCACAGGCAGAGGAGCAAAAGGAGGGGGGGGCGGGGGAATATTTTATTTAGAGACATCTGTTTTGAGATATTAACTAGTAAATAATGCATAAGTTGGGACGTTGTCTTGGCACCACAGCACTGCATAGCTGAATAAAACAAATTAGAGAATCAGGAAGTAAAACTGAATTTTACACTTGGTCCATTTCTCGCCAGCTAAAGCTAAATAAGTTGGGGAGACTATAAGCAAAGGGGAAATAAGTGTGTGTGTGTTTCCCCAAATACAGTTTGTGACAGCTCAGGATCACTAGTAGCTCAGCTGTCCATCCACTGGGATGGAGGAAAAGGTAGGAGACAGCTGGAAACAACATCATCTTCACCTTCCTCTAGTAAAGATGCAAGTCAATGTTTCTTTTATTATGTTTGTTTTGTGCAGGAATAAACTCTCACTGTCTCTGCAAGAATGGAGTTTTCATCTCCATCTGTGTTGAAGTCACCAATCGGCCCAAATGGACTTAGAATTTAATTACAAAGCAGTTTTTCTATTCAGAAGAACTGAAAACTCTGCCATGTTTTCTAATGAATTTGGAACTGCATCAAAATCTGTGAGAATTGTGTTATGGGCTTGGGTAGAACCCAGATTTGGTTGGTTTTAGGCGTTTGAATGCTGCTGGTTTGCAAAGTTGCTGAAGCGAGTGCTTCCCAATATTTGGGTTTCATGAGAAGTTTCATCTGCCTCTCTGAAGAACACACTGAACTTCCCTGTCCTGTCATCCAGCCAGGGATTGCCTTCGTGCATGGCATAGTCCTTTCTTGACCCACCCACAGGTTCCTCTCCTCCTCACTACCATTGGCTCTTTACAATTAAAGCACAGCTTGCTAATCAATCACAGCATGGAGGGGGTTGGCAGGGACCTCTGGAGATCATCTAGTCCACAGGGAGGTGTCCAGGCAGGTTTCAACAGTCTCCAGAGAAGAAGGCTCCACAACCTCTCCAACAGACTTTTCCAGTGCTGCTTTTTCCATGTTTCTTATTACCACTTCTGTCTGTTCTTTAACTGAATTTTTTATGTCCAAAGCTCCTATTGATCCAGCAGGAACTTTGAGCATTGATGGTGGTGGTCCAAAAAGCTGGAAAACTGTCTTTTAAACCATAACTTTTATTCTGTTTGTCACCTCAGAAACATTTTCTAAACCTTGCCTGGATTTCATTTCGATATCCATAAAATAATATAGCTTGAAAAGAAAGAAAAAACCCTATCCCTGATCCCAGGTATTTCTAAAATGGGCATCCCCCTCCTACCCTGGAGTAGTGAAATGGCCTCTTCAGATAGATTTAGTCACAGTGAAAATGAAAAATGTCCCAAAGTGTAACTCCAGTGCAGATGCTCCAGTTGTGCTGCATGATAATTCTCTGTGATCCTTGTCCTTTCTTTGCAGTTGCCTTTTACCACATTCTATCAATATTTATAAAATCTGATGTGCCTTAAAACATGCAAAAAGGGGTTAAAAGAATTTAGCAGAGATCTGAGAAACATTTTGCATTTTCTGAAGATTTAATATGTTCCCCTGAGTTTAGTATCTCTCACCCATCCCCAATCCATAAAGTGTCTACAATCAGTAAATCTCTTTCATTTACTTAGGAGAAAATATTTAATAGATGCCACATGAATTTTTCAAATCGCTCTCATTCTGATGCTGATTAATAGGAAACCATGTAAAATGTGTAGATAATTTCTAGCCTCAAATTAATGCTTCCTCCTTAAATCTGTGGGATAGATGGAGGCTCAGGATATTTTCTTATACCTATTTTCATCATACTTAATTGAGCTTCATATTAAAAGTGAAATAGATGCATATTAAAGGATGGAGATGAGAGTGTCATTGCCATGATATCTAAAGGACAAAATAATACAAATACATAAAAATATTTGGTCAATCTCAAGTTGCCTTGATTAAACAAAAGCCTGAGATCAAAATCAGAGAGGGTGGAAAACAATCTAATGAACTTAGTGTTAAGTTCAGTACTGCCTAACTCAAATTGAAGGCTGACCACCCAGCAACCTCCTACCATGAGTTACAATTTATAGGGAGGTATTTAAATATTATTCCTTTTAAATTTGGTCTTTAAAATTTGCTGAAATACTTTTAGAACTTTTTTAGGAGCAGCTGCTTTTGGTGGTGGTTGAGGGCACCCATCTGAGTCATTTCTTGCAATCATGGTGATGCTGGGTGCAGTGTTTACTGAAGCTTAGTGGAGAGGTGGGAAACATCACCAGCAAGTATCTAACTCAAACCCAGGCTAGACCTGTACAGACTCAGAGTTTTTATCACATACCAGCTCTTTAACTGGAAGAAAACTGGGAACCACAGGAAAAATGTGTTCATGGCATATAAGCTGGGACTGTAATTGGTACTAAATCATCCTCTTGTTGGCAGTCTCAGCAAAAAGAAGAAATTCTAATTCTAACCTACTGAATTTTTGTCACCTTTGTCCAGAACAGCATCAAGCCCTAGAGGGTAGGGTACAAATGGGAGGTTTGATTACTGCTGCACAGGAAGTCATTTTAATTCTAAAAAGTGGATGGGACAAGAGAGGGGAAAAAAAGATCTTTGCAGTTTCTGTCACCTCTATCTGCCTGGAAGTATTGCAGTCACAGATGTGGTTGCTGTCCATAAAAGTTCCCCTCTAAGGAGACAACAATTCTGAACTAGCTATTTAAAGTTTCCCCAGTGATCACACAGGAGGGATTAGTAGTTCCAAAGGGTGATTCATACCAATCTAAGATAGATGTCTAACATAAGTGGGATGAATCACTTCAATAACAGACATGTTATCTCTCTCCAGAGCTACAAAGGCACCAAAATGAGTAGATAGTTTAGACATCTGACACAGACTGCTGAAGTGATTTGAAACAAATCTGCATCCTAACATGTATTTAGGAGGTCAGGAGTAACAGTTTCCTGAACTGACTGAAGAAGAAGGTTTGACAGAAGAACTGTAGGTTTGCCTACTCTTTTTCACTACCATCCATCCTTAACTTTACTAACAGATAACATTCACTATTCCAAGATTTCATTTTGAAATAAAACATATGTAAGGAAACGAGAGGCACCTTAGTACATAGAACCTCACTCTATCATCCAATGCTAAAATACTTACAAGAAGAGGTGCAAATCTTGCACAAGCAGTTTCAGAAGATAGATTTTTCCACTTGAAGAGCTGAGATACAAACTTCCAATGAAGAACAATGCCAGAGAGAATCTCCCTATCCTTCCACTCCCTTCAGGCAATATCAATAAATGCACAGTCACCTTTTTTTATGCCTGAACAGAACTTCTTTATAGGATGGCTTCCATATATTTATGTGGAGGCTGTTAGACTATATCATAACTTGGCAAAGGGTAAAAAAAACAACCAAACAACAACAAAAAAACCCCACCACCAAAACAATTTCATCTTTCAGTTTGCCTCCAGAAGTTTGGAAATCAGGAAAACTTTTTCACCCCTCTGAGGACTAATTGTGAAAGTGGAGGTTTGAGATCTAATCTATTTTCCCTGTCACTTCCAGTTAGTTATATGTTTCTTTGTATTCTGTCCTAATTTAAAATTAAAAAATGAGCCTTTCTGCTGCAAGTACTCTCCTGCCAACTAATGAAGCAAGCCCTTGGAAAGCTATCTTGCTGGCGGTCGTAAAATTCCCTTTTATTTATATTCATTCTTCATTATTTGCTACAGAGTAAAGGATTATCCCAAGCCAGCAATTAATTCAAGAGTGTTAGTCCCTCTTCTGTTCTTGTATTACTCACATGCACTCCTTCATTAGTGATTTATGGTCAAAAAGTACTTGAGCTTGCACTGATTTTTATAGTCTCTGTCTAGATTGGTCTGTGTCATCACATGTTATCAGTCACCCAAGTAAAGGACAGTCATCCAAATAGATGACAGCTCAGCTCCTCAGGTATTTCATGAGTGTGAAAATAATTAGTGCAAATAAAGTTCTATGAGGGGAATTTCACCCTCAGGCTTTATCCTTTCTTTTAAATTTAGTAGCAATGTATTTTCATTTAACTATGTAAAATATCTTTTAGTGGACACTTTCTGTTAATGGCAATATTAGATATACTTTTTACTACCTTAATTCGTGATATTTTAAGACTAAACACCCTGCTCCAGTGGCTGTGAAGGTGTTCCTCAGATGACATGATTTTCTGATTTATGCCTAAAATCTCTTCAATTTTTGCCAGTCAGGATCACTGAATTTATACAGACAGAAATGGAATTTCCTGCCCTGCTGTGGCTCTAATTGCACTGGTTATTTTTGCTGTTAAATGGCTTCATCTTAGAAACCTGTGCAGTTTGCTGGCTAAGATATTACTGACTGTAAGGTGCTAACCTGACATTTGAGTTAGTCCTCTTGGATACTCCAAGCTCCTGGTTTGCACTCAATGTATTATGCTTGATCTCACAAAGTCCCAAATTTTGAATTTGAAGACAAACAGTAAACAGAAATCACGAGCTTCAGATACAGCAAATTAAAGGAAACATTGAAGCTTTTATTTCTGTGTACTTTATGGTTTATCTCACCTAGGCTTGTTATTCCTTCCTTTTTGCTTCCTTTCCAGTCAGTGGAAATAGCCTTGGGTAATTCCCATGGAAAACTGAAACTGTGCAAGACATGAATCACTCTGAAGTGTAGATTCTTCTCTTTTTAATTTAGATGGAGCATAGATCACTATCCCTGCTGACTAGGTGATTTACTTAGGTACTGAAATTCAAATGGTATTAATCTGTCTGAATAATATTTTGTGTGCTAATAGTTTTCCAAGCAAAGGTTGTTGGACAGAGATTCACGTTACAAAAGTAGTGATCTCTGTTAGGTCTATTTTTGATTTTAAAAACATTTTGATAAATTTTGACACTTGAAGGACCAGTGTCTAATTCATTGGTTGTACAGTGTCAGTGAACTACATCTGTTCTGAGTTGGGCTTGGACTTGCTCCATGGATTGCATAAGTTCTACATGTCCAAATTGTCCTATGTGTAATGTTTAAAAATAACAATTCCTCCAAAACTCAGTATTTCTTGACTATGGTTTTAACTTCATGTCACCTTGTCATCTGTAGTTGTCTGTGGTTAATCTGTAATTATCCTGGTGTAGTCTGATAGTTCTTTTACCTGTGAACTCTACAAAAAATAACACCAACCAAAGCAAAAATCTCAGCAGCTACTAAGATTCTGATGGCTTCAGATTAATTCAGAAGCCCAACATCAGTTCTAAACCTTGCAAATGTTGACGTAGACATAATGAAACACCCTTTTCTCCAAGTTCTTAAAAAAAAAAGAGAAAGAAGCTCAAAGCTTTAAGATCCACTTTCCAATTTTTCAACTCAATAGTCTTCATTGAGATGATGCCATTTTGTGGTGTTTTAAATGCCACTGTCATACTCTGTGATCCTTCTACTTCTCCTTCCACCCCTGTCTCTCCCGGGAAGACTGTACCTGCCTAAAAACTGGCATTCTCCATATAAAAATTCTTCAAATAGATTAAACCAGTGACCTCTAGATCAACATCTCTATCATTTAGGAATACTTTTAGCTCTTTTTATTCTTTTTTTTTTCCATCCTTATCCATTAGCATGTAAGTGTTAATGCTTTACTTTTACCTTGTTCTGAAAGTAGAGGAAAAAGGATAAGTGTATTTTGTACAGTGGCATTTGAAATACAAGTTATTTTATCTAAGCTGAGAAAACCCTTCCTTCCTTTTCTCTCTCTAGTTTAGCTTGTTGAATCTATTAGCCTTTACAGTTTTGCATAAAAGAGTTTGGTATTGCTGCTGCTTAAATAGAAACCACTTAATCATAGACTATATTAGGAGGCTAAATGGAACTTGATATTCTTTAATTTATTTGCAGACTTTCTGCTCTTGCTAAGTGTTTTTGGTTTACTGTTCAGGCACTAAATCATTAACAGAGGTGCTTAGTGAGGCCTGGGGGAACAAAGGACCTGCAGAGATAATTTCAATGCTATTTTTTATTGTATTTCAGTTGTGTGGAGGAAGGGGGGACTCAGATGGGGGATTTAAGTTTTCCCCACTCCTGAAAGTGTCAGTGTTTGACTGCATGGTTTTAGTTAAACTGAGCCAATATTTTCTAATTTGCATGACTAAGTCAAGGGTTTGTTTTGGGGGAGATTCAAAAGTTGCTGTTCTTATTTTTCTTAAAAAAATAATTTTTAAATAATCCTGAAAAAAGTGTGTGACTTTCACTAGAACAGAACAATGGTGTAATACTCTATCTCTGGGTTTGTCTAAAAAGACCGTGCACTATCAGCAGCAATTCTTTCATAAAACCCTAAAACACATGAGGTATTCAAAACTTTGCTTATTAACATGTCTGATGTTGAAAATATTTCCATCACTTAAAATGCCATCTGGAATTCATCCAAACTTTTTCAGTTTTGAAAACTGATGGAAAGCTGTTTTTCCCCTTATTTTTTTCCTTCTTCAGAAGTATTTGAGTTGACAATTCTGGAAGATATTCTCATAGACCAAACAGGAGGGTGTTTTCCCATGAATTTCTTACCCAGTGGTACCAGAAAGATAATCCTGCTGTGATTTCCATGCCCAGGGGATTTAAGCTAGAATAAACAACCCTCTTAGCATCAGAAGGTATCTGTGCTAAACTTAAAATGTGTTGCAGATTCAGCTGGCAAATTCAAAAGTAACTCAAACTGTTTCCATCCTTGTTTTCCTGGGGTGTGCAGCCTGCTCTGCTTATTTTCCCAGACAACAATGATTCCACTATGTTATGGTTTTTACAGCTCTGAACCCTGCAAAGACATCTAGTAAATCATCATCTCTACAGCAGCTAAAACAGGCTGCATTTATATGAAGTGTGAAATAACACTTTAGGTACAGAAACTCATTAGAGATTTAGATTTAGGTTCAGATTTAGAGATTTAGGTTCAGATTTAGATTTAGATAGGGGAACTCCACCTGCTACATAGATGAATGGGGCACTGAGGCTCTTAGGCTTGTAACAGGAATCTTAGGACTGTTGTTTGTATTCCAGCCCCTAAAATAGTTTAAGGATTTTTTTTAGATATATTGTTAGGCTCGTGTAAGTGAAATACAGGAACAGAAAGAACAGGAGGTGTCTCAGAGTTTCAGGAAATAATGGGAATAGAGGCCTCTAGGGTGCTAGACCAGTGTATTTACTGTATAGCCATAAGCCCACTCATTAAAAGGCCATTAAGCAAATTAGCAAGTGGGTAACCACTCCTCACAGCCTGTTGTTTATTTGCAGGTCAAAGTAGGCTAATAGAGCTTTTTGTTCTTCGCAAACACTTCTCGTGGCATGAACAGATTCCAGTAAAAAATCTAGTTCATTTATTACCATTTCAGGCTCACTGGAAGAGATAAATAGGACATTAAACATGTACAGAAGTTTAAATTGGCAAAACCCCATCTGTTCTCATCCTTCCTCTGGAAATGCAGGAGCCTCCAATCCATCAGTCTTGTGGCACCAGCCAAGCAATTAAGGCTGCTGACACAGTCCTTTCAGAGTGACATGTTTGTGCTGAATGCAGAGTGAATTTCTGTATGCAGTGCATGCTGTGTGGGAGGGGGACAAAATGACAGAGCCTTTTTTTTTCCAGCCCTTTTCCACCTCAGTAGAGCATTAAAACAGCAGTTGTGAAGCTAGGATGATAGTTTGTCTTGCCCCAAAATCCAAAATTACCCAGTTTTAAAGCTGAATCCAACTCTATTGCAATAATAAATACTTTTCTATGGAGATATAATTATGGGGCAAATACATTAATATTCCTGCCAGTACAAACCACCCACCAAAATTGACACATGACTGAAAACCACATAACAGGTATCACATATGGAGGAGAACTCAGGGCTGAAACAGCTACAGGAATGGTTTTAAGATGAGCTGTGACAGTGATTTACTGTACACCCAACAGTCCTCTGTGGGATTATGCAAGATTGTTGCATGCAGTTAAATGTCAAGAGAATCAGCCATGTCCACAGCAGCAGATTCTTGCTGGTTTCGTTTTTCTGACAGCTGGGATTAAGAATCAGCACCTTGCCAGCACATCAGACAGCCTCAGGAGCTAAACTTGAATAGCTCAAGTGCTAATATATTTAATTCCAGTCAGGGCACAAGTAATGTCACATGGAATTATGGCTTCTCAATTTGGGAACCTCGATTTAGGTTTCTGTAAAAAATTTGCCATACTCAATAGAACTATTTATTTTTTTTCTAAGCAGGATTCTGGAATGCTAGTACCTAATTTTGGAATGCTAATACCTAATTTTGGAATGCTAATACCTAATGCACCTCTTCCAAGAAGGAAATGATATCAAGATCTGATTTACAAAGATCTGATTCAATTTATGTATTTTAGTTCCTCTACTCTTTTAAAGAAGGACTTGAAATCTAGTGGGTCATTTGTGTCAGAGATTTGCCTGTAGTTCTCAGGTGAATTGTCAAATACAGTTCAGTTATAAGTCTTTAGATAGAAAAGTACACAATTAGAAGTTACTCTTCAGCAGAAGGAGATGAAGAAAAGGGGCTTAAAAACAAGATATTAGGACAAAAATGGAGAAGATAGCATGGAGGCAGGAACACACAGGCAGAAGAGGACTGATGAGGGGAAAGAATCTGGAAGAGCAAGAGGAGCTTGAGGTATGTTATAGTAAAATGAGTTTATAGTAACGTTCAGTCAGTGAAGATAGAAAATAACTATTTTGTTGGCTCCAGGGAAAGCTGATTTTGCTGGGGAACAAAGTGCCTCAAGACTGCTGATGTCTCCTACCACGTCTGGAATAGTTGCAAAAAATCAAACTACAATATTCCCTTATTTTGTTTCTTGGTTGAGTTTGACTTATGAAAACAAATTTTATAGTATCCTTCCTGTGAGGGAGTGTCAAGGACAATAGCTAAGCACTCAGGATTTTAGGAAGCAACTAAAGTAGTATTACTCCTGTAGTAAAAATTTCTCTTCTGAATCTGTATTATGATTTCTTCACTGACAGGGTCATTATCCTGGTCCAGTCTTTCCACTGTTTTCTAGTACAAAAGGAAAGTGGGGAACAGAGAGACATCTGACTTTTTCCTCGTGTTTTTTCCTTAATCACATGCAAAATGGTAATTCTACTGTTAGGGTCTTTTCTCCTTCACATGACCCAACTCTTTTACAGTCCACTAAAGAGGGAAACAGCTCCTATTTATAACCCACTAAGGGAAAAGTCAAAATCTCATTGGGCAGGACTCCTTTGGGCCACATTTGAATTGCCTTTGAACGTAACGATGGTGACAACAATGACAAAATGGGAAAGTGATAAGTAAATCAGGCTGTCTGCTACTTAAGGCAGAAGAACTTTGACTCCCTGTAGAGGGGAGGGAATGAATGGGAGGCATGTTATTAAAATAATTTATGAATAATATTAATTTTGTCAGCTTGACCCCATAGTTAATACCAAAATAACCATCATCCTTATTAAGGGACTCATTTAACTTAGATATTTCAAATGTTGTTCCCTCTTTCCTAGCTTGAAGTGAAATTGCTGTCCCTGTGAGAAGTGGGAGATCTGAATATTTCAGTCATGCCCTGACATTAGATGTGGTAATGCCTCTGGTGGGTAAGAAAGTGGAATCCATCTGAAGAGTTAATGAAAACTGTCTACATCTGAACAAAGCACCCCAAGCTATATTGCCAGTGAAGAGCTGGGACTTGATTCAGTTGGGTAAGCCCTGGTATTCAGTCTGAATTCTGAATTGCCTTAATTCTGAAATGCTTTAAAGTACCTGAGATAGAAGACAGATAAGGACACTAGACCTTTGGGAGAACTGAGCTCCTCTGGACTGCCAAATGAACTCCAAAAGTGATACACTAGGGTGTCTCCAGCAGCATTGCATGCTCATGTTTAGCTACCTTAACTCAGTCTATAGCAAATAGAATTGATAGATTTTACTGTGGAATTCAAGTCTTCCTAACATAGGTACCTTCATACTGAATCAGAGGAACTGCACCCTCAACTTCTGCCATTCTGTTGAGCTACAGCAGAATATCAGATGACTTGGTTTAGTGCAGATACCTACACTGTAGAAATCTGAATTTAGTGTGGATGAATCCTCCTTGGGCTGAATTCAAGAAGTTTAAACACGTCCCACTGCACAATGACCAAATATAAAGCTCAGCTCTAACACCATCATCCTGGCTTTGACTCGCTTATCTTGGACTCCTTCCTTCTCCCTGTAGCCTGTTACCCTTGGTGGGTACCTGATGATCGATACAGAGAAGTGTAACCATTCCTGTGATTAACTTGTCCAATTCTAGGGCTTTGGCTCAATAGTATTAGTGTTTTTTTCTGCCAACCCCAAGTAAATATTATAAAAGACACGCTGGAAACGCTGCCATACCCCATAAAAATAACTCTCATACTGAGCTTCTCTTTCATACAAAGCACATCTGAATTGAAAATATTGGTCTTCTTAGATAGACACTATATTTCTTTCCTCTACCTTGCCACAAGCAGGCTCAGAGAGATAATGACCCTGGCCTCAGAAGGCCACATTATTCACCCTGAGCAGTAGCAAGAAATGCTGTTTCAGTGTGCTAACTGTGCTGCTTTCCAGGCCTAAATTACCCAGCAAACATAGATGGATGAGCAAATGGTCTTCAGTGTGAATTGATTCTCCCTCCTGGAGCTTTGCATGTTTGCGTTTGTGTGCATCTGCATCTTCTTCCTTCCTACTGATTGCTATTATGAGGAGGAAAAAAGGTTTTGTTTTTTTTTTCAGTACAGTTCACCAACAAACTGAAAGATGGATACCTCATATCAGATGAAGACAATGCTAAAGGAAAAAGCTTTCTGATTATTTTGTGGAAGAAGAGAGAAATGTTTCAGTGTCAGAGTCCCTCTTCTATTCCCTGGAGAGGGTCTATAAAACATCCACGCTCCCTTGCATCATTTCAATGCATATTTCAAGTCATTTTGTGGTGTGCCACACGCTCACAAAACCCAGAGCAAGCAGTAACGTGCTTGTGAGTGTTGAAGAGCAAGTCTGGAAGAGGATGTAAACAAGAGGAGGTGTGCAGCTTGCATGCACCCTCCATTTCTGTGGGTGCACCTATAGTCAAGCATACAGACTGTTCTTTGGAAGAGCTGAAGTTGGAGAAAGTGCTGGAGGACTAGTGGTTGTGGATAGAGGACAACGTGAAGGCACGGGCTACTCAGAGAACTGAATTGCTCATTTAGCCCACATTGGATGGCATAGAGTGTAAGTGGAACCTGTCTCAGAAGTAGAATTGCTTCACACTAACCTCACATGGGTGACTTGTCCCTCTGGTCGGGTCCTGGCATGTCTGTTCTTCCTGCCAATACCTTGTCTACTTGAAAATCATGAAGAGATAGGTAACCCACTGTTATATCTCTCCTTAACTGGCAATTTTTACTACTTTTGACTGAGATTTTAATGCAAATTTCCTTTTTCAAGTCTTTCTGCAAGGAGCAAAATCTTTTCAAGACCTAATTTGGTCTTACTAGTATAATGTTAGACTCTGAACATACCTTTGCAGATTTTCTATTCAGAAGCGTAATGTAGTAAAGAAGTTCCAGCATCACAGATCCATCAGAGAGCAATTTCCATTGAAAGGCACCTCTGGAGGTATCTAATCTGCTCAAAGCAGGATTCTCTTGAGATTTGCATCAGATTGCTCTTGCTTTCCCAGTGATGTTTCAAAATCTTTAAGGCTGTCTTAGCAGTTACCAAGCTTTGGCTTTGTTTAATCCAGCCTAGTTTTAGCTAATATTGCTGTGCTCCTCCCCAGTAGCTTGTCCCCTCTTATTGGTCAAAACAATAAAGGATCTCCCATACTGACATAAATGAGGTGTGTGATCCTGGCCCACTCAATGCTTTAATCAGAGAAAGCTACTTAAAGACTTCTCTGGCTTTGATTCTACATGACAACATTTCTGTTTCCAGCAGGGTGATAAATATTGTGTTTTCTCATCTGTTTTACTCTTCCAAATAAGAATCTTTTTGCACTCCATAAACAAATAAAAAGGTAAGTGACCACAGTTCCTCAGAAGAGGACCTTGCAGTACTTATTTTCCCCCTCACATGGTGGTTTTCTTCAGACAGACTGAAAAAATAAAGTCTGGAATTGTCCTCACAACTTTGGCATTGCTCTTCTGAGGTGGGAGCAGCCAAGGAACACAACCAACACCAAACTACCTGTGTCTACTGCAGTATCTTCATCTTCCACTTCAGAAGAACTTTAAATAATGAGTTAGGAGGCTTTGTACCTGTGTCTCTGCCACCCTGAAAGACCCATTTCCAAAATGATCAGCAATCCTGTGAGCTCAGCCCTGTATCCCTGCTTCTAATAAGAGTTTATGTACAACATATCCTGTTAGGCTTAGAACGGTGGAGTCAGCTATTCACTTTTCTTCTTGTTCAGTGAAAATATGTAAAAAAAATAATATCTTCCATGATAACACTTATTTTTGGCAGCTGTCCAGGAAGCTTTGAGACTGCAAGGCAAGGTCTGCCTACTGTGAAAGCAGAACTATGCATGCCAGCACTGTCAGCCCTCTGAAAATACTCTTAGTTCCCAGCAATTATGCCCAACTTCTCACCCAGTTGACTCTTGGCAATTATCTCCTGAAGCATTAGTTAAATTCCCAGCCTATTCAGAGGTTGGTTTCACTTTTATATCTCAATGGACTTTTCATCACATTTATTGCAATTGTCTCCTTTGGATTTTCTCTAAAAATAACGAGGGTAAAATTGAAAATACAGTGAGAGCTCTGGTTATCAGAACATCCCTCTTATCTAAGAGCTCTGGGATCAGTTATATGACTATAAAATCTGACATGTGTTGAAAACTCAGTGCATTTATTTATAGCTGTGGGTATCCATACAAATCCCCTGGCTCCAATCATGTTCAGATAAACAGCCTGAGGCTGCATTATTTTATTTTTAAAAACAAGGCTTGCTGTTCAAATACAGCCAGCAAAACAAGTCTTTGCTGCTTAATTTTCCTCCTTAAATTGCTGGGAACATTTTAGTAGGTGTCATATTTTGATTACATTGACTATTAGTTTGGATTAACAGGGGCAGAAAGAAGAGAGAGCTGGATAACAGGCTGGGTGCAAATTGAAAATACTTGAGTGAAATGTCTATACTCTCTCACTTTCTGTAAAGCAGCAAAGAACCTCAGCCCATATTGCATTAGCCTGCTAGTGCTAATGACTGAGCCTTCTGCTCCTTCCAGGGAAGGAGAAATGTCTTTTGTGTGCCTGAGACTGATCTGAAGTCACTTAAATTAATGAAACGACATCACTGATTTCATAGATTCACAGAATGGTTTGGGTTGGAAGGGACTTTAAGGATCATCTATTTCCAACCCTTCTGTTACAGGCAGGGACGTCTCCCACTAGACCAGGTTGCTCAAAGCCCCATCCAACCTGGCTTTGAACACCTCCAGGGATGGGGCATCCACAACTTCCCTGGGCAACCTGCTCCAGTGTCTCACCACCCTCAGAGTGGAGAACTTCTTTACTTTCAATCAAATCTACCCTCTTCCAGTTTGAACCTGTTTCCCCTCATCAAAGGGGTCCTTTCAAAGGATTTTAGATAAAGGGAACGTGTTTTTCTGTCTCAGTGGCTGTACCTATATCCCTTGAATGAATAACCTTGGAGAAAGTTTTAAATCCCCTTAATGTGCCACATTTCTTGTCACATCCTGCTAACGAGGCAGCTCCACAAGTGTCACGTTGGCAATTTGTAGTGAGACATATTCCAGGGAGAGGTTCCATTGGTGCTTGTGATTTCAGGCTTGCTTTCTACAAGAGGAAAGATCTTCTCAAGGACCACATTTAAGATATATTAGAAACAGAGCCACTAGAAATAGGAATTAATGAAGGCTCACAAAGGAATGTTAGCCACGATATTTTGCATGGTCATTAGCTGAGTTCTGCTTTTCCTGCTTAGTATTCTCCAGCATCACGTGAGTTCACACCCATCTAGAACCAAGAGCAGATCAAAAAAAAAACAGTTTTTTTTTTTTTCCTCCAGAATTTCATCATTTGATTTCTTCAAAAATGTCTATTTCCCCTCATGAGATAAAAAAATGCTCTTCATTATCAACATCTATGTTTCATTAGTGATATGTATCTTATTCAACACTTTCTGCACAATGGAAAAGACTACGTGCAAGGGTGATGTTAAGATATCAAAGGAAAATTAAAAGGAATGTTTTTGCTTTATTGAAAAGAAAACATTTTGACTTTGTCAAAACTGAAAGATGAAGTGATGATGGTTCATTTTATCATTTTCATGTTAGAAATGCCACGGAAACAGAGCACATTACTTTGAAATGTTTAGATTAAATTGCACTTTCTGCTGAAAAATTGTCTTGTCAGTTTTATTTCTGGCTGATTTTCCTCCTCCTTTTCATCTTTTTTGACCCGTGTGTGTAAAGTTCCCAAGCCATCCTTTCCACATAAAGCTATGGAGCTTTGGGGCATGGATTTTGGTGGGGAAAGCTTCAGCTGCATGATATGAGAAAATATTTACACAATGGTAATTTCCATTACATTTTAAACCAGGCCAGTTATATCAACTCAGATCTAATTTATACTGTCTGGACTTGGACCAGGAGCTCAGTCTAAAAGTAGTTTATAAGTAATATGTTGTTTATACTTCTTCTGTATTTGGAATAGGGACCAATTTGAGACAAACTGAATAGACAGGTAGAATTTAGAAACGTTATATTCTTAACTACTTTGTAAAAATAGACACCCTAGCACAACACAAAGAGGTGTTAATGTTCATGCTTAGAGAGAAATTCCTCCATAAACTAAACTATTAGCAGACATCAAGGGATTCTTTCAGAATTTCTAAGCCCAGAAGAAACTTTTGGCACTTGGCTGGTTTATGAATCATTTACCAAGAAGCATAAGTCAAAACATTTCCCCAACTGCTGCTATTTATACAGCAGACAGAATGGTGAATCCTGGGAGTTAGGAATGTCATATTTGCTTTTGCATAGTTGCATAAGAGTATAATTAATATTGAACTATAAAGTTAACCAATAATGTATTCCTAAAAATCACACTGCCAACAACTTGAAAGGCAGAGAAAGATAATGAATATTGAGATCATTTCTATGCCCAAATAAGAGTATGATATTGCAAGGTCAACATAGAATCACAGAATGGTTCGGGTTAGGAGCAGGGCTTTAAAGATAATATAGACCAAACCCATGCCACGAACCACAGAAAAATGAAGAAAAATGGGCAAATGGTTGCTGAAAGTGAGAAATATTTGGCTATTGGACGTTTTTTATCCCCAAAAGGTAAGTTCTAGAGCTTAACATCATTTCTATGTTTCCTGGAGTATTCTGAAAATGATGAAGAATGACACTAGGACACAAGAGACAAGAGTGAGTGAGAAAGGATGACAGAAAAGACTAACTTTAAACATATTTTGTGCATGGTAACTGTACATTTACTTACAGGAAATACCTTTGCAGAATTTGCAATGGCAAAAGTCAACAAGTTTTTCTGCATGTAGCCGAACATAGTTCCCTGTCTTTTCTGAGCAAGTTTACACAAAACTTTGGCATAAATTCTTAAGTGATCAGGTAGTAGGCATGAAATAAATAAAATAATTTTACACAGATCTACATAAAATGAATCATTTACATAGTTTTAAAAAAAAAAATACATGGTTCAGCTTCAGAATTCATCCTCTGAGGCTGTTATGGAAGGCAAATTTATACATAAACTCAATAAGGGTTTTGGGAAATTCACCAAGAAAAAGTGTATCAGTTGTGAAGTGTAATGATTCAGATGCAATCAACTTCTTGGGTCGGTCTAAATGGCTAACTTATACATAAAGTAATATTAATCTATATTTGCCTTGTTTCTGGTACTGTTTTCATCAATATTTGTTACATTCTCCTTTCAGAGTCTGACTATTGGGCAAAAGGGACTGTTGACTGATCCAGCTGAGCAGTTCTTGAGCAGTTTTATTTGCAGATGTAATCCTTGGAATTAAGAGAAAGAAACAATTTTATGAACAGAGGCAGCATGACAGCACTACAACTAATTGTGAAATGTTTTCCACTAAAAAGCTGAAAATTAAGAGCTCGGTTGTTTGCTTTCTAGCAACTAAATGTTCACATTTCAGTGGGAAGCCAATTAAAAAAAAAAAAATCAATCAAATGAACTGTTGAAATAGCTGTTTTCCAAAAAACCACACATTGTCCCAAAATAAATAGGGTTTTTTTTCTTGCATAAAATAAGAAAACCCAACTCAAACCAAAGGAAGTACCATATATATTTTTCCATGTAAGTATCTGAATGAAGTCATAACAAATTAACCCTTCACACCCCTCTCTTAATGAATGTTGAGAAAATATGCTAAAGTTAAATAATTGCTATTTCCAGACAAGGCTCCAGAGAGACTTTTTTGCAGGTTTTCAGTACAGGAATGGGGCAAAACAGCAAACCTGAAAAGTCTCAGAGGCCATATTAGTCAGGAACATCAAAGCACCCTAACTGGGTAACCAGTATCCTAAGCTCTTCCTTGCTTTACACATTCATGATCAAGGTAACTCTTCAATGAGAATAATTTTTTATTCTCTTATCTCGTGGTCTCTTTTTCCAGTCCTCACCTTACCATCCTTCAGCAATTTTCACATCTCAGGATTTGCCAAAATGTGAAACTGGACCTCTGTGCACAATGACAAGTCAACTCTAAGATGAATTAGTGTTATTTATATACCTGGATGAACGTGGAAAGCATCCAGAAACAGGCTGTGCCTAGAGCTGTGAAGCTGTTGAAGCCCAGTTTCTGCTTGAATTGGATTCTAGATTCTTGTGTACCCAATAAAGCATAAGTGTTGATTACATCTTTTTTCTGGTGTTTAGCATGTTTATAAAGCCTTTTCTCTGTATAGATTCTTTAGTTAAGGATGATCAGCTATTGCATTTTTCTCTCAATAGGAGTGTTGATAGGAACTCTCATCTCTCTTGTCACCTTGTTTTCTGGGAGACTGAACTTTGTGATTTGGCCCCTGTGTTAAATATATCTGGTCAAAGTTGGTGATTGTGGAAGAAAATGAGTCAGGGGGACTGAAATGGGAGAATTAAGGGTGTTTCTCTAGCCTTATTGTTGGAATTTCCTCATTTGTGGAGATCTATCTTTGAAAAATTTTCTTCATGGAGTAGACACCTGAGATGATGCATGTGATCCAACAAGAGTAAGACTTGGAAGAAGAAAGGTAAGAGAGCTGGATTCCTTAGGTGATTCCTTTAAAATCAGTGTTCTGGGAGCAGCTAGCTGTGAAACCTTAATATAGCCACCAGCTCCCACATACCTCACCCCTTGACAAAGCTAGGGAAGGATCTCTTCAAGTAATGGAAGCATTCCCATGGCACTTTAGGAAATAAAGTAAGATTTCTAATTTTGTTGTCATTTCTGCCAGGCATATTCAAACAACAATTTAAATCAGTTGGGCTAAACCACCTATTGGAAGCACTTGTCTTTCTCCTCTGAGTATTTGGATAACATTCTATGATTCTATCATAGCTAATCAATTTAGGCGAGGCACACCAAAATTAGTCATTCAAAGTTAGGGGAGATAATTCTCCTGAAGTAATCTATGTTTTAGAATGAACCCCCTTTTATTGTGCAGAGGAATGCCTATCCTTCAGGGTAGGAAATTCAAAGCAGGTGCTAAGAACAACAATTTATCAGCCTGTTATCTGTGACATAGAAAGAGTGCATGTTACTATTTGTGTCCAAGTACTCCTGAAGAAAAATTTTATAAGCAATTTGTTTTGTACAGGGAGAAGCAGTGTCCTGACACAGCTCGAGGGGATGACAAGGACTGTAATATATAAATAATACAATCTATAAAGGTGAAATATTTAGAGTGATTAAAAATGTAATAAAGGTCCAGAAATAGCCATTTTTTTTTGGTGTGAGAAGGGAATTTCACATTCACCTTTTTTATATCTACAGATAAAATGTGAAGCCTGATTCACTACTCAATTACTGTGGTTTTAGTCTCCTATTGAGCAAAGTCCTCAAGCATGTGGCAACCTTCAAGAACCCGGGTGATTGCCACTGATTAAAAGAGACTCTTGTGATTTTTTTCTACTGAGTGTGACCTTGCAGTAAGTCAGGTCTAAAAGGCAGTTCAAGAGGTCGTGTAGCCCAGCAGTGTTCAGCCTGTGGGCTGATTTTGAAAACTGGGAGGTTTGTGTTAGAAACACATCCTTATTTGATTGGTTTAAGAGACCACATCAACAAGACAAACTCTTTTTCATTCCCCGCAGAAGTTAATTCCTCAACGGTGTCACTGAACTGTTCTACCTCTTGAAATATCATCCAAAGCTAAAAAATATGTAGGCACCCAGCTTATCAAAACCACCAGTGATTAAGATTCAACCACTTCACAGACAATTTTCCCTGGTACTTAATCATCCTCACCCACTGGAAGATTTTATTTACGTCTAACAAAACTTTATGGAAGGACTAGCTCTGATGTCCTCCTTTCCTTGTGACAATATGACACTCTGAGTCCTGTTTAAGCTCTTGATCCACTCTAATCCCTGAATCCTTCACTGACAAACTGCTGCCCAGAGTGTCACTTCTTTACTTACATCCCCTAAGATACAAAACAATGGGAAAGATCCACTCTATCATAACCAACTCCTAGAATCGAGCATCTAGTCCAGTGCAAGGTGTTTGTTGGCTCAGTGGTCATCCTAGAAACAATTAACTATCTCCAAGGGTAATACTACTTCTTCCTATGGCAGGTATCTTAAATTGGGAAGGATAATTCACTTTCTTCAGGTGTCAGCATTCATTAATTGTGAAGGATCCAGATGACCAAACTGAACTAGAGACTTAATGCCTTGGTGGCTCAGAAAAGGTCAGATTAAGCCCAGACTCAACCATTGTATAGTTCTACTTACTGAATCACTTTCCTTCTTTCTTGCTGCAGTTCACCAATGTGATTTTCAAGTCTAATATTGGTCTCTGAAGTATTTCTAGTGTGGCATTGTCCATGAGCTTAGTAAGTATGCTCCATTTTTAGCTAGTCAAAAGGAAAAATACACAGTGTTAGCTGTCAGACCCAGCAGAAGACTACAGGATGCAGCCTTTCATTTTGGCAAAGAATCACTCTTCCCACTCTGCAGCAGGTTCATTAAAGGTTCTGAAGGGAGTGAGACATTTCTTTGAGGTGATCACACAAGAAACAAAGGTTGTTTGCTCAGGATATCCCCTAGAAATGTCTTTGCTCCCTCTTTCAGTCTCATTGCAGCTGACTCTGGTTGCTCAGGTGGATGTCATAAACATAATGCCCTGGATTTAAGTACTCTATAAACAATGATATTTCTTTAATGGGGAAAATAATAGCCTCAGAACTGTCACATGTATGTATTTTAAACCAGGCACATAAACATAAATCTCATTTTAGTAGGACTGATGTCTTCTGTAGTACTGAATCATGGCTTCCATGGCAGCTCTCCCATCAGAAGGGCTGCAGAACTGGGCCCATAGATGGCAGTCACAGGCTGGTGTTGTTCCATTATTCATTTTCAGATAGTCAGTAAATCACACAGAAGAGATGAATGCCCCATTTTATGAGGCAATAACAGCGTGGATTTTAGCAGAGAACAAGTCACTTTGCCTGGATTTCAGGCAATATATCAAGGTCCAGTTGTTCAGCTATTATTTATAATATTTTATGGATATTGCCAGCTGATTCAAAACTGTGATTAATAGAAGCCACTTCAGAACCTCTCCTTTGTGCCAAAGCAAGTTACCAAGGGTCTGTTTGACTACAGAAAGTTGTCTTATGAGAGATGTCCATCCCACATTTCTTCCTCCTAAGGCAGTAAGGTAGTAAAACAATCTTAAATTTCCAAGTTTCCTTGCATGTTCCTTCTAAGCCCTAGATCCAACAGCCCTGGAAAAGATGGGAAGCCTTATGAAAGGACTGGTCAGGCATTTACTGGGACGAGTAGCTGAATTTTATTTGACTTTTCTGTGAGCTATTTCTGCTCTGGAGGTGGAAGTCATAGTACTTTCAGTGACAGGTGAGAGGTCTGCATCTTTTATTCAGACTTCCTCGAATGTCTTTGTTAGTGGCATAATTCCAGATATTCTCTTCTAGTTCACTTTCCATTGTGAAGAGAAATAGAATATTTGTCCCAAAGTACAAACACCAACATGTACAGAGTGATAATTATCTTGTAGAAAACATGGGCAAACAATTTTGCTTCAGATGACATCAAAACCTGGCTGAGAAAGACCATAGATGATGGAAGAACAATCCCTACTTTACTGCTTGAAACTTGCAGATCTAGGATAAATTTTAACAAGCCAGTACCTGGTACTTCCATCAAAATGTTCAGAGATTTCTGCTTGGATATATTTCATATTCAGATACCCATTTCTACTGAATTAAACCTTCTTTTC
>NW_008600819.1:0-21354 GCF_000691845.1 Merops nubicus
TCCCTTGGTTCGTGACACCAGTTAATCTGTAGTATCTTACTTACTCCTTGCACCACATCAGCTGTAAAATGAGAGCCTCTATCTGAGGACATATCATAAGGTATTCCAAATATAGATATTATTTCATTGAATGATATTTTTACTGCCTCTCTGGTTTTATTGGTCGTTATTGGAAAGGCTTCAGGCCATCCAGAGAAGGTATCTGTCAAGACTAAGGTACCTATACCCCCTTTTTCTTGGGAGTTCAGAAAAATCAATTTGCTACTTGTTGTCCAGGATAATTTCCTCTATCTATCACCCCAAATTCTATTTTATGAGTTGTCTGAGGATTATTTCGGAGGCAGACAGTACACTTTTGATTAACTTCCTTGACTATAGTATAGAGGTTTCTACCTATTATCCTTTTCCAGAGATATGTGTCTAAGGCATTTCCCCCCCAATGTATTTTCTTATGTTCCTTTACCACTACCTGCCATAAAGCCTTCTCGGGTATTACTATGTGTCCTTGAGGGATTACATCATTAACCTTCATCCCTTAGGTGTAGATGTAATGTACATCATTACATCATTCCTTAGGTGACATGCAAATCTTGAATCAGTTCTTGGTCTTTCTTAGAATATGAATCTTTAGAGTCAAATTTGATCTTACCTTCAGGAAGGAGGGGTTGTATGGCTATTGTACCTTGTCCTTGTTCTGCCACCCTTTACTCCTCCTGATCAGCCAACCTGTTTCCCCGTTCTTGTTGTTTCTCCTGTCTGGTGTCCCTTGCAGTGCATTATGGCTACTTCTTGGGGTAATTTGATGGCCTCCAGTAACCCTAAGATCTCCTTAATATGTTCAATCTGGCTGCCTTGGGATGTTAATAATCCTTTCTTTCCATACTACCCCATATGCATGCACCACTCTGAAGTGGTGACTGCATATCCAGACTTAACGTTCTCCATTCTTCGTGAAGCTGCTACCATCTGTACACCAGGTTTCAGCACCTCGGGAGGTTCTTCTTTCAAGTCAGGCCTGCTGGAATACGTGCGTTTAATCATTTCCAGAGAATTGTGGAGGAAGGTTTCTGAGTCCTTATGGGCTGATGACAGAAATGCTGCAGGGCTGATTAGGTTAGTGTTGAGGATCTTCACATCATCCTGCTTTACAAGGGTGGCTTTTTATTTGAGGAACCTTCAGAGAGATAGCCAATGGCTCCCTTTCTGTTCCAGAACAGTGGCTACTGTATGTGATACAAACACAGTTGTTTTCTGACCCAAGGTGAATTTGTGAGCTTCTGGAATGTTAATAATCATGGCTGATACTGCCCTTAAACAGCTTGGCCATCCTTTACTTACTTCATCCAGATGCTTTGAGAAATAAGCCACAGCTCTTCTCTAGGGACCAATGTTTTGTGCCAACACTCCCAAAGACATCCCCCGCTTCTCGTGAGAAGAGCAAGAATGGCTTTGAGACGTTGGGCAGGCCCAGAGCGGAGGCTCATAATAGTTCTTCCTTCAAGGTCTGAAAAGCTTGCCTACCTTCCTTGGTCCATGTCAGAGTTTTTGGATTGTCCTTTGTCTTCTTAGAGGGGTTTGACTAAGATGCCATAATCAAGTATCCAGAGCCAACACCAGCCCGTCATTCCCAGGAAAGTTCTCAGTTCCTTGGCAGTGTGTGGTAGGGGATATAGACGTCCTTTTTCCTTTCCATCCCTAGACTGCATTGTCCCCCCAGTATTTCATACCTGAGATATGTTACTTGTTGCAAAATCTGTGCCTTTTGTTTTGATACTCTATACCCACTTAGTCCCCAAAAAGTTTAAAAGGCTTATAAAACAGTCTCATCTGTTACAGGCTTACTGCCCATGATAAACATGAGTCCTTGGTGGTTGTTGCTATCATCAGGTCATCTACATACGGTAGAAGAATCCTCTCTCCTGGGGAAGCTGTCTATTCTTCAAGATCATTGATCAATTGGTTGCTAAAAATAGCAGGGCTGTTCTTAAATCCTTGTGGGAGTACCATCCAGATTAGTTGTGATTTTCTACCTGCTTCAGGATTCTCCCACTAGAAGGCAAGCAGTTTCTGGCTGTCAGGGTCTAAGGGTAGACAGACGAAGACATCTTTCAAATCTAAAACTGTAAACCACACATATTCCTCTTTAAGTCTGGTTAGTATTGTATATGGGTTGGCCACCAATGGGTGGAGGTCTTCCACTATTCTACTGATAGCTCTAAGGGCTTGTACCAATCGATAGCTTTCACCATTGGGCTTTCATATAGGTAATATTGGAGTGTTATATTCTGATTCACATTCTATCAATAACCCAGCTTTCAAAAACTTACCAATTACTGTTTTAATTCCCTTGTGATCCTCTAATTTGAGAGGGTATTGTTTAACTCTTACCGGCCATACTGCAGGTTTTAATTTAACGGTTACCAGTTGCACTGTCATTGCTTTCCCAGGGGTTCCATCTGCCCATACTCCAGGATATACCTGGTTCAGAATTTCATCTGGGATTTCTTCTGGTTATTTATATGCAAGTAAAACTAAATCCAAAATTTCAATTAGTTCTTTTTCATTTCCCAAAATTACAATTAGTTCTTTTTCGTTTACTTTTAATTGTATTCCCTCAGGGGTGACTTTAATTTCTGTTTGTAGTTTTTTTTTAATTGTATTCCCTCAGGAGTGACTTTAATTTCTGTTTGTAGTTTTTCTAATAAATCCCTCCCAATGAGAGGGTACTTGGGGCACGTATAAAAATTGATGTATCTCTATTGATTTTCCCAATTTAAAGGATAGTGGCCTCATGAATGGTATCTCCTGCAATTGACCTGTTGCCCCGACCACATTTATAGATTGTTCTGGATCTAATTCTTCCAATTGTATGTTTAACACAAAAAAGGTTGCACCAGTATCCACCAAAAATTCAGTGTCACTTGGCTCATTCCTCAGCTTCATTACAACCAGAGGATCCCCTGGGGACTGATCCTCCAATTTCTCCTTCTAGCTCCGCAGCCATTGTCCTTCCATTTCTCCCCTTCTATGGACAATCTTGTTTCCAGTGTCCCTCCTTTTTGCATATTGCACTTTGATTAATGCCCAGTCTGGTTTGAAAGCATTGATTCTGTGAGTTCTATCAAAGTGAAAAGGGTTTCGTATCCTCTCTCTTCCCTAAAGGCTTCCATTGTAGCAGTAGAAATGTGTTTCCCTGGCTTTTGCCTTTCCATCCCATCTCTATTTCAAAATACACACCATGCTTCTTCCAATGACTTTTCTGTATCTTGCTGTTCCTCTGCCTTTAATCTCTGGAGCTTCCTCCAGATATCATCCAAGGACTGCCCCAGGAACAGGGATACTAGCTGCATTAAATCACCTCTCAATCTGCTGGCCATGGTTATTTTGATACAACCCAGGATGCAATTGGCGCTCTGCACTGAGAGCACACACTGTTGGCTCATGTCCAGCTTTTCATCCACAAGTACTTCCAAGTCATTTTCTGCAGGGCTGTTTTCTATCACATCATCCTACAGCCTATACTGATAATGAGGTTTGCCCCTACCCAGATGCAGGACCTTCCGCTTGGCCTTGTTGAACCTCATGAACTTCACATGGACCCACTTCTCAAGCTTGTCCAGGTTCCTCTGCATGACATCCCATCCTGCTGGCATGTTAACCTCACCACTCAGCTTGGTGCAAACTTGCTGAGAGTGCACTCAATCTCACTGCCTGTATCATTGTAGAAGATATTAAACAGTACTGCCCCCAGCACAGAACCCTGAGGGACACCACATGTTACCCATCTCCATCTGGACATAAAGTCATTGACCACTACCATGTGGATCCAACCATCCAATCAATTCCTTATCCACCTAATAGTCCACCCATCAAATCCATATCTTTCCAACTTAGAGAGAAGAATGTTTTGGGGGATTGTGTCAAAGGCCTTGCAGAAGTCCAGATAGATTACATATATGGCTCTTCCCTTGTCCACTGGTGTAGTCACTCCGCTGTAGAAAGCCACTAGGTCAGGCAGGACTTGTCCTTAGTAAAGCCATGCTGGCTGTCTCAAATCACCTCCCTGTCCTCCATGTGCCTTAGTATAGCTTCTAGGAGGATCTGTTCCATGATTTTCCCAAGCACAGAGGTGAGTCTGACAAGGTAGTTGCCGGGATCATCCTTTCTACACTTTTTAAAAATGGGTGTAATGCTTCCCTTCTTCCAGTCACCAGGGACTTCACCTGACTGCCATGACTTTTCAATATCATGGAGAGTGGCTTTGCCACTACAACAAGCCACTGCTGTCTCGTGGCAACTACATCAGGCAATTGCTTCAGGACTCTGGGGTGTATCTCATCAAGTCCCATAGGCTTATGTATGTTCAGGATCCTCAGGTGGTCGTGAACCTTGTCTACACTTACAGTGGGAGGGGCTTACTACCCCTCATCCCCATCTTGTAGTCCTTCATCTCTGGAGGTGTGAGGAGAAAGACTGCCAGTGAAGACTGAGGCAAAAAAGCTGTTGAGAACCCCAGCCTTTCCCTCATCTGCTGTTACTAGTTTGCTCGTCATACTCATTGGGATGGGGGAGAAGGTGACTCTTCCTTTAACCTTCCCTTTTCTAGGTAACATATCTGTAGAAGCCCTTGTTATTCTTTGCATCCTGTGCCATGTTCAGCTCCAGCTGTGCCTTGGCCTTCCTGACCCCATCCCTACACAACTGGGAGTCTCTATACTCTTCCCAAGATATCTGTCCCTGCTTCCACTGCCTGTACAGTGCCTTTTTGCCTTTGAGTTTGGCCAGCAGGTCTCGACTCAGCCATGCTGGTCTCTTCCCTTCCTTGCTTGACTTCTTGAACCTGGGGATCATAAGCTCTTGTGCTCTATGGAAAGACTTCTTAATGATCTGCCAGCTCTGTTCTGCTCCTTATTCCCTGAGGACTGTTTCCCAGAGAGTTCTACTGACTAACTCCTAAATGACTGCTGTCAGTAAATTAAAAATTGTGAGGAAGGTGAGAATGAATTTTACTGCACATATACTGAAAAAAATTACTTCATATTCTATAATGTAATACTATATATAGCTCTCTGAGCTAACTGCTGTGTTAAATGTTTTCCACATTAAAATATATCCAATCTTTTTTGACTTTTTTTACCCATCACTCTGTATTTCTTATGACCTGTACAATTTTTTTTGTTTGTTTTTGTTCCAGTGCACTCCCTTTAAATGCTTTCAGACGCCTAACACTTTCCCTATTACATGTCAAAGAAGAAAATCTTCAAATGGCCAACACTCAGCATAGACTAAGGTTGTAGAAAACTTTCCACTCTTTTCAGGCAATGCTATTTTGAGTCTTGCACCACAATGAGTGACTGTCAAGATTTCAAGCTTTGATTTTATATTTGGTTTTGAGGAGTTTGCTCCTTCCATCATAACTTTCTGATGGTGTTTATTTGTATGTGCATATCTCTCTAAGCTTTTAATACTGAACAGTATTTGCTTCATAGTAATTAATATGATTCTTCTGTGTTGTCACCTGTCCCTAAGAGAATGTGTCCTGAGTAGTCCTGCATCCACCCAGAAACAAACATTTCCGAAAAATCAGAATTTGTTTGGTTTCACAAGAACTATGCTTTGCTTTTTTTTTTTTTTTTTTTTTTTTTTGGTTAAAATCATGATGCAATCTACTTTTATATCTTCGAATATCTATTTGCCTTGCAAAAGATCTGATAGATAGTAGTTGAATCAGTAGTTGAATCAGTATTTTTTTTCTGGTCAAACTTGGAATACTAATACCCAAACACATGGCTGCAGACCCAGAAATACTTCAATTTCTGTTCTTTTTAACAAGAATAATTTTCTGTTCATAGCAGCAAACTAAATATTGGTCAAATATTGGTGAAGGAAGATAAGGGAATTATTTGAGGATGACATGTCTCTAAAAGAACATAAAGTTAATTACTGAGAGAAGCTTTGTGTTGGAGGCATAGAGAGCCTGAGAGAAGATGAATATCAAGGTTCTGTCTTTGTATCTGTCTTGGCAGTTGAGTAGTTTATCAATCATGCCAATATCATAGTTAAGTGCCGTACAGTGGAAACTTTGACATCTTTCAGATTAATTGGTAAGTGCTTGAAAAGGTGAGGAAAATGAAATTTCATCATTTCTGTTGTACCTTGTGTCTTAGAACAAGCCCTGGTCTCTCAGATATACAGTTCGTAGGAAAGCTAATGGCAAGGACCATCACCTGGGTGATCTTCCCATCACAGTATAAAGCACAATCAATGTCAGAGACAGAGGTAAATAGTAGATGAAACATCATTTATCAGTCTTTCCTTTTTCCTTTCTCCTTTCTTCTCCATAAAGAGCAAAACAACAGATGGGTTTATGATTCTAGGAGGGAAGCTAGAACAATTGACAAAATACTTCTGACAGAATTTTAAAAATGAAGCAAATGTTTTCAAAATAACTTTGCATATTTCTGTAGTATGATCACACTATGTAAAAAATACCCAGACCTCTTCTCTGTAAAAAAGCAGCAAAGTACATGTGTTCTAAGAGATATTTTTGTATATTTCAAATTGGGAAAAAAAAAAAAAAAAACACCAAGCAACCAAATGTAAAAATGTCATATAGTCTTCTATGAAATGCTGTTCCAGGAGGTTTCAAGCTTCATTTGGAGATTGAAGCATTTTTAATAAGTCTGAATAGCTTAAAAATAATTAAGTTTAAATCTTTAAACTTATTTACAGCTTTTCATTATCTCTTTGATATCTTAAAGCAAACAAAAAACCTAAGAATGAGATTTTTGTTGCCCATCCTTGTGTAAGTGTAGCCTGCTGATGGCTCCTCTACTTAATATTATAAACCACACTTTTGTTTGAAGATAAATGTGGTATCTTTAGTCATTGAATCACATTACATTAATCAGAAGATAGAAAGCAGTGTTTTCCCACCACTGGCATATATTTCTCTGGAGACAGAAAACAGGAAATATGCTCTGACAATGATGAAAGGGTGGAATTCACCTTTATTGTAACATATTCAGTTTGACCACTTAGTTCTCATATTTCCATATTCTTATCTTGTTTCACTTTTGTTGAACACTTCCAACTCCTCCAGCTTGCAGAAGACACTAGGCAGGTTACTTTTGTGCAGCTAGACAGAGAATTAAGATGTCATGCAAACAGCAAAATATAGTTTAGATATTTCTAGAGTATGTGTGATGAATAGAGGGCTAAAAGAATCCTGAAGTTCAAGTTCAGCTTCTTTAAAAAGTAGTAGTTGCTCATGCAACTTATACTGTTACCTTCAGTCTTCGCAAAACTGAATAAATTTGTGGTAGAGGAGGATAATTCTTACCAAAATTGTCATTGCTACTGATTATTTATGGCAAATTATTTTCAAATTAATGCCACCAAGGAATCACAGTTGTAGATTGGTTCTGTACTGTGAATAAAACTGAATTTAGAACATGAGCTCTTTTAATGTTCATTTAAACTGATGCTATTATGGCACTATAAATAATGGTAAAACTCTCCCTGATGTAACTGTGTAGTTGATCTTTGCTTACTGGTTAGTCAACTTCATTACTCATGGTAGAATATTTGATTCTGTTAGAGATGTCAAAGAATTTAATCAAATGTATATATCCTGGGAAGTGGGGGACCAGCCTATGGCAGGCCCACTATGTACCTCTGTCTTAATGTATAGAGCTATAAAAAAAGACTACAAAACACATTTAAAATGAAAGAGCATGTATTGAAAGAGATTGGAAGTATATTTTTCTTAATTATCCTGTTGAAAAAGATGTCTGGTTACTGTGCTCTTCTTCCCAGGTTTTCTGAAAAGATGAAATCTTCCCAACAGTTAGCAAACAGCTTCAAATTTAAAAAGGGAGAAGTGATTGGGATGATCTGTTCACTATTTATGCGCAGGACTTGCATGTAGTCTTGTTGGCAAGTTTGGAACCATACAGGCACTAGAAGACATAAAAAAGTTTAACATTAATGTAGTAGGATAAGGGACATTCAAGGAAATGTTTAATAATTTAACCTCAGTACGCCTTTGCAATTTTTCATTCCTGGTGGAGAATTTTCAAAAGAACATGAACAGTTTAAATACTTAGCTACAAATGACATAACACAAGAATCTTTGTCTTGGTTTGGGGTAGAGCAGAGATGGTTCTGTTAAATTATTTGCCTTTTCAGCTAAAGCTTCTTCTAATTTCTGGCATGCTTTAAAGATGATATTTTTGAACTCTGGAATTTTCCTTTTGTTAGTTACACAAAATTTTCTGTAAGGAGAATTTAAAGGTCAGTAGAAATAGTATCCTGTCTTGAAGCCTGTTTTGAAAGTGACAGAGCCTCATTCAAAGTATAGACAAATATAACCCGTACCATCTTACCAGATAACTTATAACCTAGATAGTATTGACAGCATTTGCCCAAAGATAATTGGTCAATAATTGATACTGAATAATTCAATATTTTTATGTTGAAAATAAACCAATAATTATAAAGCTTACATTACTTGACTCACATCTGACATCCAACAACTTTCCATTACTGGTATATTCAGGTCCTAAACGATATATTTAATGTGAACTATAAAATTGTTGAATTTAGGTTTACGGGTGTTACCGAACTCAAAGCTCATTAGTATATTTTCAGCTGAAATAATAAATGAGATAGACTAATTTATCAAAATTGGAAAGTATGTTCATGTATGTGCTACAGGAGAAGAAAGAGAAGTATAAAGTAGTTCTATGTCCACTTGGTTCAGGGAAAAGTGGATGTTCAGTGAATTGTCACAAGCTGCATAGAATGACCATGGCAGAACCAAGAACATGAATGCATTTCTCAGCTCACAGCATGGTTCAATCTGCATCCCATTGAACTTATTCACCTAAAACTACGTCAAACAATTAATAAAACACAAACGTAAACCACAGTCTAGATTAAGGTCAAAGAGTATGTAAAATAAGTGTGACTGCAGTTGTTAAACTCCAAGTCTATTTCAATAGTTAATATTAGTTAACAGATTAACTATGCTTTAATTCCAAATGGAACATGCAAAGCCTATTTAGGACACTTAGTGTGTTTCCCTAATTGAATCACTACACCAGTGCTGGTACAGAGCCAGTCTCCAAGTATAAGGAATTTAGACATGAAGAACTGAGTCAGAGTGATTTATGCATACAGAATTAAAAGCAGGATTTGAGAATTTGTTCAAAGCTCAAGGTGCTTTCATGCTCAATGTCCATACATTAGAGTGAGCAGATCCTGGATCCATTCTTCCAGACACACCTGAACAACTTAGTCACAAATTTCTGTTGAACCACATGACTGATATTTGAAGAAGAGTCTTTGGGTCCTTCTCAGCTTTCCCTTAAGGGACAGGGAATATTTTTGTAGAAAACATTTAAAGACTCCAGGATGACAGCTATGGCATTCACATAAAAGCAGGATGCCTGGATATAGTCGGTTATGAAAAAACAAAGCAAAACTAAAAGATATCTGTCTCATCTTCACAAGCACATATATTAGAGTACACCATGATCTGTTGGTTGAGGAGCTGCCCTACAGGGAATGTATGTGTGTCCAGACCTGCTCAGATGGAATCTAGTCTCCCACATTCTTGGCAAACACAGTAAATAGCAGTCATAAAAGGAAAAGAATGTATCCTAGAATACTTATGGGAAACTTTGATAAGACAATTATTTTATCTGTATTTAATAAAACCTGTGTAATTTCATTTAATTTCATTTTAACAGACTTGAGTGGTTAATGCAGAGAATGTAAAAGAAACTACTTGTATGAAGTCTGTGTTTCAAGAGCAATGACAATTCAGGCTGGTAGAGGCATCTGGAAGTCACTGGTCTGCTCCAGCTAAAAGGTTTCATCTGGCTTTTTTTTTTTTTTTTTTTTCCACATGGTTATAACTGAAATAAAACTTATATTTGCTTTCAGAAAAATGTATTTATCATGGGTTTGGGTGTTTGTTGTTTGTTGTTTATTTAATCTAGACCGGTTTTCACAAGTCTCTACTGCCTGTCTTAGTGTAAAGTCATTAAATGGAATGAGGTCATAACTATAACCATGTCAGATTTCAGAGAAGGATTTGAGTCTGGACCCTGTTGCTTGTGTTTAGAAATCCTGGTATGTAAAGCACCACTGACATCACGGTTAGACATGTTTAGATAACAATGACATAGAATGCTATCCAAGGAATATTCTTGAAGTCAGTTCATTACGTTTACAGTTTGACATGAACAGTGTATTTGTGACTAAGTTATTTTAGGAGACCCTCAGAATGTTAAAGGCTTGAGCCCTACATCACCACTGTTCTCCAAAATATGCAGTAACTTGTGCTAGAGCAGGATGTTAATAAAATGTTACCATTCTGATCTGGGAGCATTATATGCTTACTTCACATGTGTTACTGATACTTGCACAATTCCCATAGGAATGATGATGAAAAAAGGCTTTGCTGCTAGTTGTATCTGTAGGCATCCAGGACTGTGGGCTTGCACAGTATTTGGAAAGAGTTCCTTTCAGACCACTCACAGAATAAGAGGTAGGTTGTAATTTCTCAACACTTCTGAATGACAGGTAGAGCTTAGTAACTTCATATACACTTGCTAAGGATAATTCAAAAGCAGAAAAAATATGCCCTATCCATAGAAAAATTAATAAGTAGTACTTCCTTTTCAGGCTGTAGCTTTTTCAAAATTACTGATGAAAAACATGCAATAGCCACAAACATAACTGTGCTTAGCCTATCAGTTTCTTACAAAACCTGTGTTTGTGTCCGAGTAATCAGTTTGTTCAGTCATCAGTTCCTGGAATGTATGAATGGCAATTTATATAGACAGAAATAGGGAACAAAAAAATAGTCAAAGGTGAAGCTCTTCTAGATTTCGTGTTAACTAGTAGAAAGTGATAGAATTTACATTCCTTAGAAAGAAGAAAAGGAGAATAAAAATAATAGACTTCAAAAAGGTGGACTTTAACAAACTCAGGACACTTAGAAACAAATTTAGAGAAAAGTGAGTCGAGGAGAGTCAGCTGATTTCTAAAGAGCGTTAAGGGCATAAGTGCTAACTATCCAATTACAGAGGAAGAACTGGAAGTACATTAAAAGATCAAATTACCTAAACCATGAAAGTGATCATACAGATTATGTAAACTAGGTCAGACAGAAACAAAGATAAGAGAAGTAACTCGCATAGGTAGGAACAACACCAGAACAGATATAGCTCAAGAAAATAGTTACAAAGAGACATACAAGAGTGTTGAAAAATCATTCTGCAAGTATGTTTAAGGGAAAGGAAAGCCAGGGATTGCAGTGGTCTATCAACAGGGGGAAATTGTTTTGTCTTTCTATCCACAGTCCCTGAAATGCTGAACTGCAGGCATAGCTGATGTCAATGACAAGTTCTTACTGCCAGAGAAAGAATAAACTGAAGCATACTTGGAAAAGATTAATTTGCTCAAATCTTTTAGCCCTGATGATATGTAATTTAAACTGCTTTAAGAATCAGTTAAAGTAATGTCAGAATTGTCGGCCATTATTTTTGAAGGTGCACGAAAAATGAGTGAAGCGTTAGAAGAATGGAAAATGAAAACTAAAATAAAGTTTACAAGAGGAATGGGAAGAAAAGTTGGAAAATATTGCTAAATTATTTCAGCTTTCTGCTCAGTTCCACCCTTTCTTCTCCCCTAAAATATTGTCAGAAACAATCAAATGATTTGTAAGACTTAAAAATATAATGAAGTAACAGCTAATTTGGATTTAATGTTTTATGCATAGTAGAGAATCAAAAGATACTATCTATTGTCACTTTAGTAAGAATTCTGGCACAGTTTCATACATTTTTGTAATTCAGCTTCACAGATCTAGTGTAGGTGAGACCACCATAGTGTCATAGTGAAAGTGATCCCAAGATAGTAGAGAGAGAGATTGTGAATGGAAGGAGCTTTACTTTTGAGAAAAACTGTTCAGTGGATCCTGCCTGAATTCTGATTAACATTAACAACCTGGGTGATGGAATAGTATGCTGTCCTGGTATAAACTGCAAGCATATTGGAAGTCTGTATTATCATTCAAAGTAATTTTAACAAGAGGGGAAAAAAATGGTTTTTAAATGTATCATGCAATTTGATAAGGATGACTACAGGTTTCTACTTTTGGGTTGTAATATCAGATGCATGAATACAGAGACAGCAGTTCTACAGGAGTTGATTAGATAGCAATTCAATATCAAAGGATCTGAGGATAATCCTCAGCAGATCATAAGCTACATATCAATCAGTGGTGTCATGCTGCTCTGATGAAGAACACTGTACATCACACTGGGGTATCGAAATGAAGTACAGCTCACAAGAAATGCTAAATTCTTCTGCTTTGTTCATCATATATTAAACCTTAGTGTATAGTAAGTAACCTGTTTTGGGGAGCGTTTGGACCCATCAAGAAAGCTATACATCAATACTGCAAATAGTTCAAGGAGAAAAATGAGTATAATCAGAGCTAGATAATTTTTCTGGAGAGAGAAGACTCTAAAATTTGGGATTGGTTCTTTGAAAAGAAACCAAAGATTTAAGAGTGTTTTAATCTGTAAAATGCTACTTGAAACATGAAAGCAGTTATCAGCTCTCCATGTTAGTGATGTTATGACAATAGGTAATTAATACACTTAAATAGCAGTTTAATTTGCATATTGAAATAATAAACTTAATGATATATTCTAATAGGCCAGTTTCAGAATTTATGAAGGCTCCACTGTAGAAAATCTTTCAGAACTGGCAAGAAATATCTTGCACATAATTCTACACTTCCTTCTGTAATGAAGTAAAGAGATAGACCAATGAATTCCTGAGATCCCTTCCAGCTCCATTCTGTAATTCTGTACTCAATAAATTAAAAATTGAGATTTTTTAATTTTTTTTTTTTAATTTTTTTACTATGCAAATGAAAGCTAAGAAAAAAGTGGTGGAGCAGACTTTCTGGTGTAATTATGACACTCTATGAAAAAGAGAAACTGACAGTTATTTCCCCAAAGAGCAGGTTTTTAAGTTGTCTAATTGATCTACACTTGCAAAGAATTATAATTAAATCTTAGGGCAAATATATGCATTCAAATCATGTTAGAAAATAATGGGCTGTATAATTTCAGATGTATAATTTCTCAGCTTCTACACACAGCTTTGAAAATACCCTGAAGTCTAAACATAAAGGTATCCACAGCGACAAAAACAGAGCTTAAAAACAAACATTAAACAGTTTTATATCTGTTCATAAAACAGAACTCTACATTTGATGAAGACCTGCTTCAGGTGCAGAAAGAAGAGCTATTTTCATATCCAAGATTCTTTCTCAATCTGACAAACTCAATAATCTGAATCTGCCCTGAAGCAGATGACACCAAAGTTAGCAGTCACTGTTCAGTTCAGTGGAAGACCTCAGCCCACCTCTGGTTGTTAATTATGATGATTGATTAGCTCTGTTTAGCATAAAATAAATTTTAATGCAGAAAAAAAAGAGAACAATCAAAAAAATTCATTTTTTTCTCCTGTAGTGTTCTGTGATTGAACCGATCCATAATGCTCAATGGCATAAACCCACAGAAATGAATATTAAGTGTTTAAGTAATGTGCTATTTACATGAATTAAATCAGCTAATTAAGCAAACAGTTAAGAGCCTGCAATATTAACAAGTAGTTGTATAACAGACAGCTATTGAAGTTTGTCCATAGGTTTATGTTATAGACCTTTTAATGAATTTTCTAATTGTACTGACTCATTAAACAAATTAGAATCAGACAAAAAACGTGGGAAAAGCCCTGGACAACACTAATTCAAGCTTCTTAAACATTTATGTATATCTTAAAACAATTTTCATTGATTTAACTAATTATATTTGCTACTTAATCTAAATTGAATACTTTGTTGCAGCCTGAATTGCAAGTTTTATTGGCAGTTGTAATACAAAACCTTGTGCAGATAATTGGTAGTTACAGAACTGTTGATACAATAAGACTTACAAAAGATTATAGACAGCTTTTATAAAGCTTTAAAGGTTGAATTCAGAAGAGAAAACTACTTTATTTAGGTCACAGTACTGAATATTAAAGTATAATTATCAATGTTTTATCATAGAGTTTAAAGCTTTCATCTTAGTCCTTTGATCATTTCATATCAACAAGGGATTCATTACATCATGGAAAAAAAAGCTGTTTGTGGAGGTTTTATGTCATGGGAAAGTGTCACAAACACATCATCGCCCCCAGTGCTAGAGACCCGTATCACATAATCAGTCTCAGTCTCAGATTGGCACCGGCTGTATTTTTCTCTCAGCTTCACTAGATTGAGGGAAGAATAAGATTTTTCCTTGACTTTCGTCACCTGTGGGGAGGCTGATGGCAGTGTCTCTGAAACAGTAGTTACCCAAACTGGGCAGACCTGCCTATGCGCCACTCCCTCTTGGTCTTCACTCGCTGTTCCTTCTCCCTCTGAAAGACTTTCCTCCTCTTCCCCTATGGGTGGAAGCTCAGCAGCCACCCGCACAGCCGCCAGGTGCCTTGCCATTTGAAGGTGAGCCTGTGGCCTCGACACAGTCACAGGAGTAGCTCTCTTTGCCCGACGAGGAGCCTTGGGCTTCACTGGGGCTGGAGCTGGTGGTGGTGACTCAGGGGAGGGTGGTAATGGCGGGTAAAGCGTTGATATTAATGAAGGAGAAGCCTATGGTCATGGCAGTGTGAACTCTGGTGGAGGAGGAACTAGCAATTGCTGCTGCTCCTCCAGTTGCTGTTGCTCTTCCTGCTGCTGCTCGAAGGACTGACTTGTCAGCTCCTGGAGGATGTCATCACCTATAGCTTGGGGAAGGGTGGTAGTATCTTTACTCCCTTGTAAGTCTTGCACTATTAGCTGTAACACAGTAGCATCAGATCTTGCGTCATCATGTTGCCCAATGGTTTTATCAAGATCACTCTGTAGCTTGGCATTAGCTTCCTGCAACTGAACGAGATTCTTATGCTGCTTCACCAGCTGGTGTTGTGCATCTATCCATTTTATTCTTAGTTTATTATTTTCTTCTTGGCATTCCCGATGTGGGGATGATTCAGACACACTGGAGTGCACAAGGTCCATCAATTTCATAATTTGCTGTCGCATCTCTTTTATCTCATGCCACAACCTCCCCTGTTCCCATTGCAGGTTCTCCTGTCCCTGGTCCAGTCTCACCTGTCCAAGCTGCAGCACCTCATGGTTCTGTTCCAACACCCTATGCTGCTGCTGCAGGATTTCAAATGCTCTCTCCACGCTATCCATACTAACATGAGAGGCTTTGCCCTTGAACCTTGTCTTCCCTTCTTTGATCTTTGGTCCAAATGTCACTCTCTTCGGTACAGCTCCAGGTTGCCGTGGCATTTCCTGGGTGATTTCTGGGGTCATCTCTGGCATCTTTGATACCTCTGGAGGCCCTGGGGGCCCAATAGGTTCAGCACCAGCAATGGTCTGTGCCTTTTTTTTCACAGTGATCTCTGCACTGGGAACAATCGCTGCCTCGGTTTTCACAGTGGGGGCACTCATTTCTACTTCTGGTCTCAGTTACAATGAACAAAAACAGGAAAAAATGAAAGTAAATTAATTAAGAGCATTGTCTGGGATACCTCAGGAGTTCTAGGATCCCACTTCTGACACCAAAATTCACAAACCAGTACCAAAGGGGCACCAGATCAAAAGAGTTAAAAAAAAAAAAAGTAAGGAAAAAAAACCCCACAACTATTATATATATATACCTTGTCTTGGCAGTGATTATTGAGCATAGTGAGGGGCTTTGATTTGTTTTCCCCTGTGAGGCAAGTGCCACGTGTGCGTCTCGGCCTCAGTTTTTTTTCCAGCTAAAGTCACAAATGCCCTGACCTGGTGCCCCTTCGGTACTGGTTTATGACAGAAAGGGATCATATTTCTTTGTGCAAAGGAAGGAATTATAAGTTATCAGTTTAAGAAAAAAAAAAAAAAATAGTCCCTGCCTAATCTTCCTCAGCTGCCTCACTGTCCTCTTCTGCACTTCCAGTTATATATTCAATAACAATGGAACCTAATTGCATTGTTCTTTCTTCAGAAATTCAGCATGTGGCTTATTGTTTGCATGATGTACTTCTCTGTTTAAGAGAAATGAAAAAAGAAAGTAATATTTAAAGCAAATCTTTTAAAACTGCATATATTGTAATCTACTCGATCTTAAGAGGTTCCTGTCTTGTAATAACTGATTTTCAATATCAGATTTTTTTTCCTATATCTTGCATAGTCTTGTTCTCTAAAGAATTAAAGAAATAAATTTCTTGTAATGCTAGTATTACACCATTGACACAAAATGTTAGTCTGGGAGGCTGATGAACAACTAAACAAACCGTAACTATATTTAGGTTTTTAATTTGAACTTAAAATACAAATACAGTATTATACATCACAATTCAAATGCAGTGCTATGCACAAGTGCCTGAAAGATCAAGCAGTTACCTGTTCGGAGGAAAGACACTGAAGAACTGTTTATGTATAAACTATAAAAGCACTATACTATAAGATGTACCATGTCAATAGGAAGAACACTTGAACAGTGATTGGAATATGTTGAAAAGGAGCTCGTGACTTCCCCCTCTTATGTGAGACATTTGCTCTTTAGAACTAACAAATTAAGCAAATCTAAGAACTAGCAAATTAATCATCTGGAAAAATTATGGAGAAGCTCATAGTGCATACTGTTGAAAGTCATTCAAAGAATAATGCAATCCTCAGGCACAGTCAATGTGAGTTCACAAATGGAAGGTCCTGTTTAACCAATTTGATATCTTTCTAGGATAAGGTTACCCATCTAGTGGGTGAGGGGAAGGCAGTGGATGTTGAAATACTGGATTCTGCACCTGGGATGAAGTAACGCCAGGCACAAGTGTAAACAGGGAGATAAGTGGCTGAAGAGCAGCCCTGCAGAAAGCGATATGGGGGTGCTGGCTGACAGCAGGCTCCATATGAGTCAGCAGTGTGCCCTGGCAGCCAAGAGGGCAAACCACATCCTGGAGTGCACCAAACACAGTAGAACCAGGTGGTCAAGAGAGGTGGCCTTCCTACTGTACTGTTGGTACAGCCCCAGCTTGAGTAGTGAATGCAGTTTTGTGTCCCACAATTTAAGAAAGATGTGAAGGTCCTTGACCACTCCCAGAGGAGGGCAGCAAAGCTGGTGGAAGGGTAGGAAGGCATGTCCTATGAGGAGTGGCTAAGGAGTCAGTGTTTGTCTAGTTTGGAGGAGTGGAGGCTGAGGGATGACCTCATTGCTGTCTACAGTTTATTGAGGAGGGGAAGTCGAGAGGGAGGTGCTGAACTCTTCTCCCTGAAATCCTGTGGTAGGACACATAGGAATGTTTCAAAGCTGCATGAGTGGAGGTTTATTCAGGACATTAGGAAGCATTTCTTTACTGAGAAGGAGGTCAAACACTGAAGCAGGCTTCCTAGAGAGGCAGTCAATGCCCCAAACCTGTCAGTGTTTAAGAGGCATTTGGTCAATACCCTTAACAACATGCTTTAACTTTTGTTCAGTCCTGAATTGGTCAGGCAGTTGGACTAGCTGATTGTTGTAGATCCCTTCCAACTGAAATTTCTCTCCTCTCCTCTCCTCTCCTCTCCACTCCTCTCCTCTCCTCTTCTCTCCTGTCTTGAGACGAAAGCATACCTCTCTCTCTTGTCCTTTAAAAGACAGTTCACACAACCCCTTCACAGCAAACTTCACAGAACAAAATCCTGTGGGGGCAGTTCCACAAAGTAAGTTTCAGCAGAGTAGTAGCATACAAAATGATAGCCTTGTCACCTAGTTTTCTACTGTGTAATTTAGATGGGACCTCATCCAATACTACTAACTGTGCTGAAGTTCTATCTGAAGTAGTCACCATAAGTTTTGAATGGAAGAAAAATGTAGGTTTAATTATTATATGTATGGCAAGGAAGCATGTAAGTTGCAGGAGCTACACGTCTACCTGCTGAGGTTCATTAGTCCCAATTTGTGTTGGGTTTGTGTCTGGTGGGGTTTTGGTAGCAGGGGAAAGGGCTACTGGTATGACTCCTGTGAGAAGCTTCAAGAAGGTCCCACAGCTTTAAGTCAGACCTGCCTCTGGCCAAAGCTGAGCCAATCAGCATCTCTGTGATAACATAATTAAGAGGGGAAAACCCGTTGGTTATCTTTCTTTGTTTTGGGAGCTCTTTTGTTTGGAGGGGAGTGGGACTGGAAAGGGACAACCATGGGAACATGCAGGTCAGTGAGGAGAGAGGGGAGGAGGCACGCCAGAGCAGCCATTCCCTGTTGGCCCATGGTGAGATCGCAGGTGAGCTTTTGCAGCCTTTAGAGACCAATGGTGTAGAAAGATCCCATCTGCAACCCATGGAGAACCCCACAGTAGAGCAGGGGACTGATCCTGGTGGCATCTGTGATTCTGAGGGAGACCTGTGCTGGAGCAATCCATTTGTAGGAGAATTGCAGCCCATGGAAGGGACCCACGGTAATTCAAGAAGTTTGTGGAGGACTGTGTCCAATGGGAAGGACACCATATTGCATCAGGGGAGGACTGTGAGGAGTTTTTCCCCCAGGATGGAAGGAGCAGCAGGAACAAGATAGAACAGCCTGGGACTGACTGCAGTGCTCATTCCTGTGCCACGGGAAGGGAGGAGGTAGTAGAGCTAGGCCTGGGAAGAAGGGAAGGGTGGTGGCAAGGGTTGTATTTAAGATCAGGTTGTATTTAAAATAATGTTTTGTTTATCACTGTCATACTTTGCTACGATTGGTGAATTGGTGACAGTTTTGTTTAAATTAAATTGATCTTGTTTTCTCAGTTCAGGTCTGTCTTTTGCCTGTGACCATGACTGATGAGTGAGCCCTCCCTGTCCTTTGTCTTGACCCTCAAGTTTTTTGTTTTATTTTCTCCTCCCCATCTTACCAGGAGATAGTATGAGTGAGCAAGAGGCCAGTTGCTTTGCTTTGGGCTGGGTAGGCTCAAACTATGACATACATGTGAATTTTATTTTGTCTGGTGCCTCTCCTCCTTGTCTGTAAAATGGGAATTGGAAATAAATGTGGCAGTATAATTGATGGGGAGTGGGACAGAGGTAGGGGAACAGCTGTGTGACTGCCTAGGAAAGACAGCCTGCATTCCACATTTCTTGAGGTCTCCTCTATGTGAGATTAAATATCAGTCTTATTAACTCTTCCACTGTGAAGTATAATCTCATAGGAAGTTTTACATTCTCTTTCCTTCTGCTTTTCTTTACCTCTTTTCCTGAGAGAAACTGTGCATTAGACAGAACTGGCTGGTTCTTCAAAAAGAAAGAACTGTGTTTACATCATGACTCTCAGAATACAAAAGCTTCTTTTGTCTCACTGAAAAAAAAGTATTTTTGTAATTAAATCATATAAAGAAATGGATTTTTAAGCCATGGATTGACACCGTAATTTGGGTGTTAATGATGATTCTGAGTTTATATTTATAATGTCTCCAGTATAAACAAGTTACAAAACAAAACTAGAGAAATATTCTTAGGAAAGAAAATTATTTGTGCTTCATTTATTCAAACTGTTAACTGTCTAAAAGTAAGGAGTCTGTACCAAAACATCCTGAAGGATGTTAATGTTTCAGAATAAGCCTTCTGGAGGGCTAGATATATTATAGTTCATCATGGTTGTGGATGACTGTCAGTACTTCATCGTGCAATGAATTTCAGTCTGTGTCACTTGTATTGCAGATTACTGTTATCCTATTCACTATTGTAGGAATTGGCTCCGTGTTTTTGCCCTGAAATTTTATTTTGGCTTTGAAAAATCCTTCTAAATGAAAATACAACGGAAGAGAAATAAGTTCCTGCAAAGTAGTTTAGTTTTCAGGTACTTAAAATCATTCCACTCGAAAACAATCTGACAAAATGTTGACAAGCAAATAGGCTCTGGAAGAGATAGGCTTTTGAAAGCTTTATGTTCCCTTTTCCAAATCAGCCAATATTTGTGCACTTTTAACATTTACAGTTACTCTTATATGGGAGAGGAGGCTCCATAGTTTCAAGGGACGTGAAAGGTCTTGTTGGCCATGCCTGGCGTCCCAAACCATGTTATCAGGCTTCTGCCCCACCTTGCATTAAAGAAAAAAAAATCATTTCTGTCAGTGCCAATAATTCAAAATCCTGTAACTGTTTCATAAAATTTTGAGATATTATTCTACTTAATAAACCTCTTAGTCATACTGTTTTGTGCTAACCACAGCAGGTAGAAATAAATCATTTCAGTGTTATGAAAGCTGAAAGACCTCTCACCTCAAAAAGTGATAATAATTAAATATTTAAAAGGTTGGCAATCAATATGAACCGAGTGAGCTGGATCCTAAAGTTCAAAAAACATGTAACATTTTGTTTTATATAACTGTAAATTAATGACTTTGGAATAGCACTTAGGAATAGAAGATAGGAAAGGAAAATTGAAAAGCATATTATTTAACTTGAAATGTGTGATTTTGCTGGACTCAGTACTAGTGGAGATATAAAATAGATTTTTCACTTGACATTACTGGAAAACATTTTAAAGCTGAGAGCAATTTCACTTAGGCTACATACAGCATGTAACGTGCTTCATCAACAGAAAGCAGTATGATCCAATTTATTGAGTGGTAAATATTTTCACTTGTGCCTCAGCCTTTACAGGGATTTATCTTAATGTTTCAGACCTTTTGGTAGAGGGTAAAGCTTTTATAAGTCTATCTGCTCAGAGGATAGATATTGATTATGCAAACTTGCTAAATGTTGCTCGCTGTTACAGGGATTCTATAATAAGAGCAAATATTGGTTGTTTAGTTGAGCTGGTCCTTCAGTAAAGGTCTGATGGAACTTTAAATGTTGGGGCTATTTTAAAGTGATTTATTTCAAAACCAAAGAATTAAATGGAGTTCTGACTACAGACTGAACTTTATAAGTTGTCATTGTATCACATTTATATACCTTATAAATTAGAAACAGTTGTTTTATTTCTTGAATTATTTCTACATGTTGTTTGGCATTTCCTTTTAAGCATGAAACTTTCTACTTGACTGAGACTCTTACTGGATATAATTTTCTCTACTCTATTTGACACAGTGACATTTAGAAGAGATAAATATCAAGTTTCTTAATAATTTAATACAATAATTTTGGTGTCGCTGACTTGCCAGTGTTTGAGGGATACGTAATGCCAGCCAGAGATGATTGTCTGAACATTTTGATGGTATGTAGAAAATAATGTCAAGTATTAAGACTTCTGCAGTTTCAAAAAACAAAGAATAAAAATAAAATAATATAAAATAAATAAA
>NW_008600820.1:0-22191 GCF_000691845.1 Merops nubicus
GTTTGTTTTCAAACCATTACAGGTCTGAAAACTCTTCAGAGCGGAGATTGCACGTGTGCCTGAGTGGTTTGTATAACAGGGTCTTCACCCTGAGTGACCATTTGAGATTTATCATAAAATTAATAAATATATCTAGGAAGACAGTGCTTATTATTCAGAAAGGTGTGTACAACATTAGCAGATGACAGAAGCCATAATGCATCCTTACGTATTGAGCCCAGCCCAACATATCTAAAGGTTTCAAAGCTCCACATTACTTCAATATTCCCTTTTAAACTTTGTTGTTGAGTAACTTTGCAAGTGAACTCCAGTCCTGCTGGGAATCTCAGGCCTATACAAACAAACCAAAGTCCAAAGAGAGATAAAATCCTGAGCAAAGGGCAGAATGTGGATGCAGGGAAGAAAAGGAAGAAAGCAGGATAAATAAGGTCCACAGTTGGAGACCTGAAGGATTTTGTTCCACACAGTTGCTGCAAAGGAAAATGAGCATAAGTTACATATTTTCGGTGTTTGTGAACGAGCTGCCTGGCTACGTTCTCTTTGCTGGGATCTTTATGCCCGTGACTTTACTCCTGCTGCTGCTAATTGCCTACTTCAGGATCAAACTATCAGAAGGTGAGTCAGGACTGGAGGGCAATGCGTGGGTAGGCAAACCTCTTGTTCAACAGGCTACTGTCAGGCCCGTGCTGTTAACTAAACTGAAGAGAACTATGGTCATAAACAATCTTATGACGTTGTATTGCATTTTAGACCATTTTCTTTTTGAAAAATGTTACAAGATTTTGTTTAGAATTGGGATTGAACCCTCACTTAAAAATCCAAAGTTTTACATACCATATTATGGAAGATTTTTAATATACTACATTATAGAAGGAACAACCAAAAAAGAGAAGAAGAATAGGGTAATTACAGTACAGATAATTTTCCTCTGTGCTTTCACTGTACAAGTCTTCAGTAAGACAGATGACAGCAGTTACACCCTATAAGTAGTTGTTTATTGGGTACACGTCTGTGTTCTCTCGAAGGTATGTATTTGCTTTTACTTTTTACATTTGCCTTGTTGCCTTTTCTAATTTAAAATCACTTATACTCACTCCTCTCCATATTCAGAGAAAAAACAAAACAAGAAACACCCCCAGCCAAGTAAATGAACAATGAGTGCAACACACCTGGGTACTGCAGACCAAGGCTGCTCACAGACCCTGACTGGTCCTGCACAGAAAAGACACTGGGCTATAGCTGTATCAGGCAGGGAGTTTCTTTTAGAAGGGAAGCCCCTGTGCATGAGACCATCTAATTTTAATGGCATGATCTTCATGCCTTCCAGTTTGTATCCCAGCTGCAGCAGCAGATTCACAAGTGCCCTGCTCTTGTTTTAGGCTTCCAGTGGCCTAAGCCAGCCCTGACACCTGTTTAGATCTATCATCCTCTTTCCTTTGCTTCAGACCTTCCAAAACATGTTCCCTCAGAAGACACCGTGCTAAGCTTATTCCTCAAATTAGCTGCCTTTTGAACCTTTTCTCCATAGGGAGTGTTGAGGGAGCTAACATAATATCCTAGATTTCTTCCCCAAAACTCAGATGTTTCTGGTTACAGCTCGGTGATAGCCTTGCTTGGGACAATGGTCCACACTGCAGGCACTACAGATTTCAGCTCTAGCAACTCACCCATGATCTCAAAAGCAGATACTTGGCTAAGGCAGGCAGGACAATCCTGAACACAGATAAGCTGAGGCATTCACCGTGAGCTGACCCAAGGTGTGTCAGCCCAAAAGGCGGCAGCTAGATTTACCCACCAGTGCAAGGCTAGGGAAGAACCCTTACCTAAATGTCAGATCAAGCACTGAACTCTGTCCCTTCATTAAGTTTGCTGTATCCTGGAGTTTTCTGAAAGCCTGAAAATGGAGCAATTTAGTATAGTTCTGAAAGTAAAAAAGGCTACATATACCCAGAAATGTAGCATCAATTCTCTTCCTATTTCATATAACATCTCCAGGCATTTAGATTCGAGGCTTTAACAGAGAGGAAGAGTGCATACAACCATCCACCACAAGTTACCTTCAGGCTGCTAAAACTCAAACATTGCTGTTAAAGATGCGCTTTCACATGCTGAGTTAATCAACTAGGGAAGCCTGTTCCAGCTCTGCCTCTGGTTATGTACTATCTGTAGAGCAAGGTGATGACACTTTTTCACATGCAAATAAACAACAACCACAAAATGGTGTGGTGCCAAAACATCATACAATTCCAAATCTATAAGGGAACAGGAAGGTTAACTACTGAGAGCTCTCTCTTGAAAAAAGGTTGAAATGGAAGCTGATGAAATTATTGCATTAGATTTGGACAACAGTGGGGATTCTCCCTTTCAGCAAATAAACATCTCTGTCCCCATCTGTGAGAGCTGGACATTAGTTGTTATGAAATACTACTGAGATAGCACTGAACTCATTCTTACCTGGTGATGCTCTTGCTTTTCTATTCCAACTAGGATCAAGCAAAACAGGAAAAGCAGGTGGGTTAGACCCCCTCAGTTCAGGTATTTTGCTGAGGCTCAGACAATACTTTCATTAAGCCAAAAGAGCCCTGCTGAAAAAAAAGTCGCAGACCTTCGCACTAATGTTGCATGATCAATCGCTGAAAAACTGGCCTGCCCTCTTTCACAGTGCCCACATCCTTCCTCTTTAGCTGCATGTTCTGCAGGTCTGCAACTAATCTGCAGAACCAGACATTAAATCCTGCTTCTCTCAAAGCCCAGAATTTTTAGCTTTGGATTTGAAGTGAGTTTAAGTAAGTAACGATTTCCTAAATTTTCTGAGATTAGCAATTGAAGCTTTAAGAAAGATGAATGAATCAACTGGCAGACTCATTTGCCAAAGGAACATTGCTTCTGTGCTTCTCTCTTTCATAACTGAGAAGGATGTTTGAAGGCAATCAGCTGGCTGCTCAGTGCCTCAGGGAAGGAGATTCTCAGTTTGCAGATCACAGGTGTTCTGGCTGGGGCTCTCAAGAGGATGTGAGATGAATTCCTGTCTATTTAATACTTTGGGCATTGCACTCCCAGCTCTACCTCCAAGCCCTTCTTTTGCTTGATGTAAGATTGCCAGAGTCCAACCCACCACGTAGGCCTCTGGCTGGCCTCCAGCCAACTCACACAGATCATCCTGAGTAGCTCTCCCTGTACAGGCAAACAGAGCCAGCTTCAGCTTAAGACCATCAGGTGAGCGAAATGTTAACCACAGATAAGGCTAAGAACAGACTCCTTTAAATGCCAGTCCTCTTTCTCTGATAAAACCTCAGAAATTCATCAGTATTTCAAAACCTATTTCTTTAGATGTGTTAAAAAAATGATTAAAAAAAAAAATCAAATTTCCGTTACTAAAAGCAAAGCTGCCTTGCTTCATGGTTAAATAAGCATTTCATTTTTCTCTGTGTAGTGAGAGAGGCTCCCTGTACATATATCAAACCCCACCTTAGTATCATCCCTTCAAGATTCCTTAAAAATAAAACTTAACAAACGAAACAGCACACATTTCTTCTGAACAACTAGCAATGACAAGGGAAGGCAATATCCTATGACAGTGTTTTATACTAACTGGGCTTTTTTTGCTTCTCTCTTGTTTCTCCATCCCTCCACATATTCTCCAAGCCTCTGACAACACTGTCCTGTTCTGACAATGCCAGGTTATTTAAGCAGAGGTCATTTTTTTGTTCTGTTTGCACCACAGGCAGCATTGGCAGGATCAGGACAATTCGAAGCCCTCTGGCACTGTCAAAGGGAAGCAGAACACGAATTGCCAGTACAAGCTAACTGCTCCCCTTGGTGGCGTTTATAAGTTTTATTCAGAATGAAAGCAGGTGGAGGCAAATGGGAATACTTCAGCTGATGTCAATGGAGTTTGTGTCAGTGCTTCACTGAGCATAGGCACAGTCCCAATCTCACACTCAGAAGACTTTCTTCTAGGAGTATGGGCAAACATATTAACATGCCACTTAGGCACCTTCTTTTAATAAGATCAGTCCTTACTAATATATGATAGCTCCCTTTTATAAAAGTTCACCATAGGAAATTAGCACATCCTTATCAAATTTTGTGTTGTTTGGTTTATTTTTCAGTTAATGAGGAACTGGCCATGGCACAAGACTCCAGAAGGGGCCTCCCAAATTACCATGGCCAGTGGCAGAAACCCAGGAGATCTGGAAAAAAAGAAAACAAAAGCAAGAACTGAAGGACATTTAAGGGAGTTTTACTCAAGAAGCAAGCTTAAACCCAAGAACTCAGCTCTACAGGTTTAAAAATAACCAGCTGTAGACAAATACCATGGAGAAAACAAAACGGAGAGAAGAAATTGGTGCTGTGCCGTACAAATGAAATGGCTGGTGCTGTTCAAAAAGGTCTTCTAACAGTTTTGCTTTCTCACATTTGGCGAAGTAAGCAGTACTTTGTGCAACTCATTGGACACTAGAGACCTTACAGTTCCCTTACACGACCCAGGATTTGGGGGGAGGGAAAGTAACTTGCTTAACAGGTCTGCTGTAGCCTACTGCGAAGAAAGCTATATAACAGGCTCCTGAGAGAGCTGAGCTGGCGTATACAAGGAAGGCAATCTTATTAAATTGAAGATGCATAAATAGCAAGTTCATATCAAGCACTGACATCTAGGAAATTGAGAAGGGTGATGAAAGGGAACCAACTTTTTATTACCTTGTGCACTTTGGGAAAGATTGTAGGTTTTGTAAAGCATGCTTTCCATAGAAGTTGGAAGCAAAATGTAACATTGGTGGGACACAAAAGGACTTCTCTCTACTGACTGACCATGCCAAATTTTGAAATCATGAGAAGATTCAGTTGGTATTCTATAAATCAGTTGTTATTCTAGCTTAAGGACAAATGGATGGTTTTTCAAATAAAAACCTCATAACTATGGAGTTTTTTTTCTTTTGTGTGCCATTTGTCACTCATAAAAAATCTCCACCCCTCTGTTAGCTGTAATGTATAATTTTTAGTTTTTCTCAGATGGGCTGTGGCAGATGGCCCACAAAAATGCAACTTCAACACTTTGAAAGCACTATTTGCCTTTTGTCTTCTCTGCTGTGGACTGTCAAGTTCAAACCCAACCTGATAAAGAAATGAGAAGTGACTATCATTACTGTCCCTGATATTTACTGTCCCTCCTTGCAACTGCTGTTGGCAAGTACCTTTCATTCCAGCTGTTTGCCACTATCCATCCTGCAAAAACAGTGGATAATGCCCTGTCTGAGGCTGTGTGTGGCCTTGCTCAATTTAATTTCTCAGACTTTTAAGAACTCCTTTGAATCATTTTATAAAAACAGTAATGAGGCCATGACCACAGGTTTAAGAAACACTGTAATTTAACTCAGTCTGTGAGAGGAAAACAAGAGCCATACAGCAAGCACCTTTACTATAAGTATCAGTTGTCTGTCACATTTTACTACTATCTTATTTTTAAAAATAACTCATCACATTGGTTTATATCTATGCAAATAACATAGAATACAATGCATCAAACGGGTGAAGAGACAATAGTTTGTTACTTGGAAAGAGATACCTGAACATTTGTATAGTAAAGGTTAGGATGCTTAAATGAAAGTACCTCTAATTAGATCTAGTGGTCTCTATTTAGGTTCCCCAAAGAATTACCTGTGTTCGAAAGTGCAAAGTACTTGGTACTGAAATCAGCAAAAGTGCTGGGTGGAAAAAGCCAGGCACTTACTTAAGGGACACAGCATTAACACCAAAAGTTTAATACAAGACAGGCATACAGACTTTTGAGTTCAAAGGAAGCAACTGTGTAGGAGAACCACAGCAAATCCTGGAAGAGCAAAGACAGCAAACCCAAGTTTGTCTCGGCTGGCAGAGGAATCTGCAGCTCAATTGCAAGGCTCCCCACTTCCAGATGGTGATTTCACTCCAGATGCCTATTAACAGGCCAGGTGTGTGTTTCAGGATGCTCTGAGATTATTCTAGAAGTGCTTTCCCAATATTTTGCAATCAAAAGGTTGAAGACACTTTTCTTCCGATTTTACCCTTTGTATAAACTTGTTCTTCCCAGTAAGAGAAAAATGTGCAATCCTTTGGTTCTTAAACTTCACACTAGAAATTTCAGTTGACTAACAACAGATATGGTGTGTTTGAGAGAGCAAACACAAAGAAGCCCTCTAAAGGCAGTTCTCAAATAGGGAACCACAATAGCTCCCTACTACCCAGCTATAGAGTGGACCATACATTCATAGCTACTTGGGACATTGGGGAGCACCTGTTCCCCAAGCTCCTCTCATACCTGTAATTTTACATTGCCTGGCAGGCCTACTACAACATAGTCCAAAGCAGTGTACACTTTTTTTTATACCATCCAAACTTGACTGTAAAGGCAGCCTCCAAAGGTCTTAATATTGGCCTACTCCTACCTCTAGTGAACTCCACTCTTCAAACAGAACAATGCTGCTCTCATTGAAAGATCCATCACGATCCTACAAAAGCAGTGATGATGGAAAAGAATGTGATGCTTTGTTTCATTTTTAATGCTTCTAAGCTTGGATCTATGTCACTGTTACGAGTATTTAAGGTTCACAAAAAAAATAAGAGACAGTTATGCAGTGTCAGATTGACACAGCAAGACATAATACATGAAGATTATTAACAAAAGTGTTCTTAACCTATATAGCTATTGTTAGCAGAGATAAAAAGGTCTGCTCTCCTGATTAGTTTCTTTAGTGTCAGTGCTCCTGTAGCTCCTGTGATGCTAAAGATTAAACACACTGCAGCTACCAGAGATCCAAAAGTTAAAGCCAGGTATAATATGGTGCCTAAGGAGAGAGATCTGAGAGTTTGATTCCAATGATCACCTCTGCTTACAGCTGTCTCACTTAAAAAACCCATGGTACAGAACCAGTGTGTCTGCCTGACTGGCCTCCTGCCAGGACTGCTCCGTACCTCTCCAGAGCTATGTTACTGCATTATTTGCTGACTCGGTGTCCAACAGTTTCCTCAGAAGCAGCTGACATAGATCCCTGCAACATGCAGGACTTAGTGCCAACTGATACAGCATCCTGTGCTATGGAATAGTTCCCGTTTTCCTGCACAGTCCTTAGATACAATTTTTTGCTTTTCAAGTACAGCAGGAGCTTTAAAGTGGAAAACAGTGCATTCTTCAGCCACACCAGTGAAACTATTGTTTAGCTGAGCACATAAACATCTGTGACATTGGTACCTCTAAAGAAAACCATTAAATACTCAAATATACTGTTTCCTCTTCTTTTATTAACTATAATCTACATAACCCTTTGCATGGAATTTGATACAGCTGCTGCAAAGAACTGACTTTTTGCATTTAAGAAAAATGCTGCCAATAGAATAGCAGTGATTTGGGATACTGATCCCAGGTTAAAGGAATTCTAACACCTTCCTCCCCCACCAAATTACAAACACCCATTCCCCCCCACCCCAAGAAAAGATTGGCTTGGACCACATGTAAAGACACATAATTGAAGTTTAGCAACTTGTAGCACAACACAAAATTGATTTTGTTGATTTTAAAATGACTGAGAATGGAGAGATTTAAAATGTTGAAAAGTGGCATCACTCTACCAGCGCTTTACTGTAAAATGGTGGTATGCATACTGTAGGGAATACTGTATAGATACACTGGATGCCTTCGACATTGTTGCAAAAATGGAGAAATAAAATCCAGTCTTGTGAGGCCAGCACTGAATATGTGACAGGCACAAATTGGGAAACAAATAGTAATCATTTATTTACTGCAACATTTACAGGTTCTTTTGGATTGCCAGTGATAAATGCTACATGTATAACTAAAAGTTTATCACTAATAACAACACCACACTATACGCACACACACACAATAACAACAATTTGTCCACTGTAGGCCTGGCTGCCTGGCAAATAGACAAGCCCCTCAAACAGAGATACAGTGCAACAAGACACAGTAAAGTCACGACAAGAACCAAGAATACACTCAGCGAAGCATAGAAATGCATCTGAGGAGAAAATGTGAAATACACCCAGGGAGGAAAAGTCTCTCTCAGCACTGGCTGAGGTAAATCATCTTACCCACATGGTGTCCCAAGTTGGGGGGATGGAGAAGGAGTGAATTCATGAATCCGTCTGGTTGTTGGTATGGTTCCAAACTGATCCTGAACCGATTTTTGGGACTGACATTGGGGTGATATTTATACTCAAATTTGTACATTACATCACCAGGGAATACGTGTGGGTGGGGATGACTATAGGTGATTTTATCACGTATGTTAAAGCCACAAAGTCCGTTAATTCACACCTCCATGGGTGGAGGTAGTGGTTCCTTTTGCTTAGGGCTAAGACAATGGGAGGCTGGGACCATGAGGCCCACACATGGTTTCACACTCCTCCAGGCACCCAGATAATACCAGATATTGATCTAGTGATGGTTGCCACACTCACCCCGTGCTTGCCACATCGTCTGAAGCCGAGTTTTGTGCTTCTAGGCATGCAGCTGCATGGTGTACATGACTCGGACTTTGTGATCAACTGTGTTCTCTCTACAGACCTAAGTTGCCAACATGGAGAATCTGACATTCACGACTCAGTAAGGTGTCATGAAAATCCTCGGGCCTTTCTGTTTTCAATTCCATTACTGAATAGCATCGAAAATACCTCTGTTGCCATGCTAGCAGCAAGAAACACATCATGGTATCTTATGCAACTACTTCAAAAAGGAAAAAAATATATTTAAAAAACATCATAGAACTAAGTCTTTTGTCTCGATATACTATAAAAACATTCTCTGAATATATACAAAGTGATTGCAAGGAAATAATATATCTTCAATTATTGTTATCTCTGTGGAGTCCTGTCTTCCTTCACTGGCAATAATGTGAAGTAAGCATGTTTGAAACCTTCCTGCCTATCTGTGATTGCTTCCTCTTTGCTTCCCAGAACAGAATTTAGTCTCAACATTTAAGTAGGAAAGGTGCAGAGAAGGGTGATAAGAATGATGAAGAATTGTGGAATAGCTTTTGGCTGGAGAATGACTGAAGAGAAAATGACTGTCAGGTTTCTCTTCTGGTATCTGCTGTGGTCCTATCAAATGAAGATAGCAGAGGCAGGTTCAAAAGAAATGAAAAGTGTTCTTTCTCTTACAACACATGGAATAATCAAAATGCCTGCCAGAGGAATTTCTTAAAAAGCAATTAGCCAAAAATCCACAGAGGCAGATAACTAAAAGACTGATAGACCAATAAGTCTTTGAAAATTCCTGACAGCTGGAAGAATATTTGGGGAAGTACTACTTTCTAGTACAGTACTACTTCTTAGGCAACTACCAGTCGCCTCAGAGACAGGAATCTGGGAGTGTTAGTCACTTAGCCTGGCCCAGTCCGGCCATTCACATATACCTACCACCAAAAACTCTTGCAGGACTTGCCTCACGTCAAACAGAGTAATTTAACACTACAGGTATTAGCAGCATTTCTAATGCTTGTATTTTGTACTAATATGACTAATCCATGTATCTGTTTTTCAGTTGCAGTATAAAAATCCCAAACAACTGAGCAGCCTGAATATCAAAACACCTTCAAACCTTTTAGAGGTGTAGTCAGGTCAGAAGTGCAGGACACCAGCTGCTCCAGGAAGCCCACTTCCATAGTTAATGTGCCTAAAAGGTGAGGAGTTCCCACTACATCCTGCCCAAGGGTACAGTTAGTTGTTGTTCTGATTGCTGCCAAGCCTCACAAAATGACCTCCATCATAGTATTTATTTTATTCCATCTATTTGATCTCCTCTGTGGCCAAACTAAAAGCTGCCATTAAGCTTGAGTTGTCAAAGAGAATAATTCAAGAAACACTTTGTTTTGTAGTTGCTCATCACTTTGAGCAATACATTTTTTTAAAACATTCTGTCATTAGAGTTGCTTGCTTGTCCTTTATGAGCCTTAATCTAGGAAACAATCTGTAGAATAATTCCAGCATTTATTATGAACCCTTAGGTAAACATGATTAACTAGAGCGATGTGCTGAGCATTTTTGGGTAGGACCCACGATACACTTTTCTAAGTATCTAAGCAGAATTAATTATTGAGCTGTACTCTCATTAAATGGGGTTGTTTTGAAATTGCCTGTGTATTATAAAGGCAGCTTCTGAAGTGCCTTGAGAACGGTTTCTTTTATTGCCTGTTGCATTTTTGCTATAGATATATCAATGAGAAAGGAACAATAAAAACTCATCAGAACTGCACAATGTTCCAGAACATTTGAATAATTACATACAACCAGAATCTGCAAAACTTGACAATTTTTAGAATTGATCACACTTGGGGCTTATGATTTTCTGCATGACAGCAGTTGTTTAATTAGTACATGTTTAATCAATGGAAGTGATAGCTAGGCACAAGCTATGCTGACCTGAAAGCACTACTATTTTTTTTCCTGAAAAAAGCTTCTGATTAGTATTTGAAGAAATACAGCTCTCAAGAAAAGTAATACGTTTTCAAGAATATTATATTTGAACTTTTAGGGATTAAATACAATTGCAATAAAACCCAATACTGATCAAGCATCTAGCAGGTCAGAAAGATCCAAATCAGTAAGGAATTGAAGTGATAACGCTTTCCTCCCATCAAATGAGTTCTGCAATACTACAGCCCTATCAAAAACATCTGAAAGATTTTACAGAGCTTTTTTCTTACAATTTAGTATAAAATCCATTAAGTCATCCTCCTAAATGCATGTATCTCCATCTTGACCTCCACTTACATATCCCAAACTTGCCACTTCCTTGACAGCCTCCCCACTCTTGCAGTGTTGTGGCAGTGTTCATATGTTATTGGGCTGGGTGGGGTTCTCTTCCCTTTTTGAAAGGCATGTCTGTTTTTGATGAGAAGCAGGTAAGACTTACCTGCTATTTTTCCAGGTAATGTGGAATGTAATTGAGAATGCCTACATGCATATAGAAATCAACATGGTTATTGTTGTCTTATGTTATCCAAATTACATGAAGCTGAAATTCCATTTGGAGTTTCTGTTAAGCAAGCATGCTGACAGATGGCAGCAATCTCAGCTGAGAATAGCAGCAAAAATACATTGCTTGGGAGTGGAAAAGACTGTAGTGAGAACTATTGAATTAGTTTTGTTACTTGAAGGTGGTAGTACAACCTAACTCAACAAACTCAGTAGAACCACTTGCAGACTGATGAGCACGTTAACTCATGCTGTGCTGTCCAAATCCTATCTATTTTGGCATCTGAACCAAAGAAACCAGGATGCTTACTGGAAGACATCTAAAAACTACTGACACTTTAGTATCAGTATAAAGAGCCAGACAATTGTCTGGCCACCTTTCTGGTAGCCCTGGAGACTACTTGTACTAATCCCCGCTTTTCAAGGTTCTGTGGCCTCTAGAATTGCAGTTCTCTTAAGTGACTTGCACACTTTAGATTTCTTCCAAGTTGATGTCTGAGTGCCAAAAGTCATACAGAGAATAAACAACTTTATTTTATAACAGAATTACAGAAAGCAAAATATCACTTAATACAACTTCAAGCTGCTATAAATCTAATTTGGCATTTTAACTATACACAGTCAGCAGCAAAAAAAAAAAAAACAAACAACCCAAAAACAAACTCCACAACAACAAAAAAAAAAACCAAAACAAAACCCAAACCCCAAAACAAACAACCCCCCTGCAAGAACAAAATAAAAATAAAATCCAAAATAATTAACAGGTTTTCTCGATGGCAGTCTCAAATGATGGTACTTATCTTACTACTTTATGAATGGAGTCCATCGCACACTTTTATTCAGCATTCTAGAAACCTGCATGAACCATTACCCAAAGCCTCTGAAACATACTCCTGCTCAGTAACAGAAATGTCAGTTCTAACATGGAGACAGTGAAGTTTAATAGAAAGCAAGTAATCTACACATGTATTCAAACAATGAAAGTGTTGAAGTTTGGACACAGTAAGAAAAAAAAGCACTAAGGTTTTAAGCTGCCTAGATCATCTCTTGTTGGAAGAAGAGAAAGATATTTTGTTCTTCCTTCTTTCCTTATCTGGAATGCTGCAGACAGGAAAACGTCTGCAAGAAGTTGAGCATTGGCACCAAAGTGCAAAAAGAACACAGTGCTCAGTCAGAAATGGGTCTGCAACTCCTTCTCCTCTAGAGACTGCCACACCATCCCTGCTCCACAGAGAGGAGAACCTTAGAACAGAAAGAGTTACAGAGATATCAGTATAAAATTTATCCAAAGAAATATATTTTTTCAAATTTTAGGAAATGTTGTATTTTTATAAAAATCTTTGTTATGTGATACCATATATTTACCTGAATAATCTGAAAAAAAAAAAAAAAATCTGTAAATTACTCCAGTAAGAGATTTCACTTGAAATATTTGGAAAAAAACTATATCTAAATTAGTGAAGATCCCCCTTCCTGCACAATTACCGTGTGTGTTCCAGTGAACAATGCTTTCCAGCTTTTTTTGTTCACTTTCATATAATTATGAACGAGTTTCAAAAATACAAGTAGTTGTGCAAAAGAAGATCATACTCTTTCAAACTTCATTTAAAAAAAAAATCTAAGACTGTTAAGAAGTGGTTATAAAAAAATAAACAAGAAAGATTGTAAGGGAATATAGACCACAGATGTTAAAATGGAGTTTGGTATTGGCATTTAAGTCTTGAATATCTGGTCATCATTGCTAGGCTTGGTGAATTCAGTAGAGTAGTGGAATGATTATAGTTCTTCACGGTCAGTGTCATTTTTACTTCTGGAAGAAAAAGGAGGGGGAAGATTGCATAAGCATTCATAATGGATACTATATGAATGTCACATCAGAGTCAAAAAGTAATTTTTTCCACAGAGGTTATTTTTAGGAAAGGTTATTTACAAGTTGCATTAACTAAAGCCCCCTTCAGTCATGAACACTGTGATTCAGTTCCTATCAATGTTTTTCTTGCTTTAGTGATATTTTTTTCCCTCCCCAAAAGTCTCATGGTATTTTAACAGCCACCTTTTGCAGTTTGCTGAAAGGCTTAATCCACAATCTAGTGCATAAATAAAAAATTCAGATATTCAATTAATTATCCCTCAAAATCAGAGTGTAGTATATCTGACTTTTATTGAAGAAACCAAGTCTACATAAACAATATTGCTGTAGTCATTGCGGCAGAGCTTCCATCACCTTAGAAACAACTAATCAAAAGTCATGACATGACTCCATTGTCTAAAGACAATCATCTAGAGCTGTTTCTGCAGTCCCACCTGCCCTTCAGGTGCTGCTACAGGAGGGCACAAGGCTCTTGATGGTCCAAGCTGCAGACAAATATTCAAGGCAGTTCAGGTGGCCTATATTTAGAGAATTAATTTTTTTTCCTTAATGTTTAACTGAAAGGCACCATCCATCAAACAAGTTACCAGGTCTCAAAACCAAGAGCAGCATGGTGATGTCTTCATATTAGTCCTCTTTCACTCTCACAAGCAAGACCAAGAGCTGGAGAGCAATTGGCAAACTCAGACTAGAACATCTGACATTTCAATGCATTGCAAACACCGTTATGTGTTTCTCAAAAAAAGCAAAAAAACACCTTCAGCAAACAGAAGCAACTCTTTGAATGTTTTTTTTTCTGAATAAATTTTTTACAAAGTAGTTAGATATTTGATGAAGGAGCAGAATCAAATTTGCAGCTGGCCATTAATGTAGAGATGTGATGCAAGCCTGCCAAGATTGTCTCTTCCTCCCATGACACTGCCCCTTCAAGAAAGATGTTGTACTTACTTATATGGGATAGACTATGTTGAACACCAATTTGAAAGATACTTTTCTAGATTAAGGTAGCATGAAGAAAGTGGCACATTCTGTACTCATCTAACAGAAGAGGCAGCCCCTGCACCCAAGACCTTTAAATTCACACTGATCAGTAACAAATGGAAAATGTGATGGTAGCACATACTATAATAGTAAAACCTTGCAAATCAAAACAATCTGTTCTGCTGTCTCAGTGTATTGTTCTACTTTAGACCCTGCCATGTCAATGTTGAAATTACCAGAGGGCTGGACTGAGTGCATGTTTAATGTTGTGTACCAAGGGACTGGTGAAATTACCTAAAGCACAGAGGCATTCTCCTTGCTACAAACTAACAGCCTTCTCAAAAGTGATGTGGATTTTTCCCAGCCCTTTTGGAGCACTTATGTGATGTGGACACTTGCCCATACAAACCTACACCACACTTCAGTACAGCTCCATGTCCTCTCCCGTGCTTTCAAAAGCTGGAGCACACAAGCTATACCCATTTTCACTGTCACTAGGCAACAAAACTACAGAACAAATCCCACTGAACACTGAAGTAAAGGTACAGTGAAAAACCACACAGATTTATGTAGAGCTCCTAGGTTTTGGTAACTTTTCCCCAACCTCCCCTCGTAAGCAGTCCCTTTGTTATTTCCACAGTTTATAACATTGTATAATTAATATCCAGGTTAGTGTTAATCTAGCACTTCCAAACTTGATCCATGTTGTCTTCCTGATTTTTTTGTGCAGTTATGCACAAAATTATTCATTCCTTTTTGAAACATCCAATAATCTGTCTCATACTGAAGAAATATTCAGGGGGCAGCTCAAACTTAGCTCCACTGTGATGTAAAACCTACAGCTTACCTGCAAGTTCAGAGGAAAACTGACCAAAAGGTAACTTATAAACTCACATAATCAAAACAGACATTGTAGTCCTAGCACCATTTGTAATTGTACAGGTAAACAACAAAAAAAAGTGACACATTTTTCATGTTTTGCAGAAATACCCCAAACTCCCTTCAATATGAACTACAACAACTTGATCAAACATTGCAGGAAATGCCCGAAGAGTACTGTGACAAAACTGTGAGACATTTACAGACAATTTGTAATTAAAATTAATGTCAGATTTGACTTAGGATAAAATTTCTTATACTGACAGTCTACTATTAGTGCCTCTTCCAACTCACCATTTTGTGACAGCATATACAGGAGATGTCGCATAATTTTCAAGCCTTTTATTGCAGAATGCAACAGAAAACTGATTCTACATTTTCCCATCTTAATGACATACATAAACTTACCTGAAGTAATTGCTTGAGGGCGTTTTTGATTTTACTCTTCATCTTCCTCAGCAAGTTCAGTTTCTTTGTGCACCACCACTCTCGTCACAGACATGTCAGGGTGCTGTTCTTTGGCTTCTTTGATTGCCTGTGCCAGGGCCTGCAAATGTATTTGAAGCATGTAACTCAACAACAGCACAAGGACGTTCACATGGGGCCAAGAGAACAAGAGAGGAGCATCAGAAATTTTGCTTATAGCTGTTCAGAACTCTAAATTTCTGAATTTAAGAAGGCTCAGGGTTAAAAAAAACTTCAAACCATCAAACCCCAAAACCAACTAACCCCCCTAACACAAAATCCAACCAAAAAAACCAATAAACCCACTATTCTAAATATTTACCAAAATTTCCAGGAATTAACAAATAATCATAAAGTTATTCTGTAACTTTTCTAGCTCATTCTAGGAGACAAAAAGTATTGTTACATCCCAGATTTTTTTTAACTTCTGCAACATAGCTAGCAAATAAAGACTTAAGAACAATTTACACAGTACAGAAAAGTAAGAGTTCTCTTCAGTTTCCCAAACAAAAAGAAAAGATATTTTGGAATGTGTACTATGTATGGTACTGAAACTCGAAGAAGATCACAACAGAATTTTCTTTCTCAGCACAAGAATCTCCTTTTTCTACTTTTAAGAAAACTTTCTCTAGCTTAACTCAGGGAAATGTAAACGTGTTAGTTTCTTATAACCCCTCCTTCACATTTTAAGAAACTCTATCTTCTTAAGAGATGTACCAGTATAATGCAGTTGGACAAGATGACCATTGCAGGCCCCTTCCAACTGTGATAATATTCTATTCTATTCTACACAAGAGCACCCTCTGAGGCAGAACAGGTAAAAACACCTGAGACTTTCTGTTCCCTCCCCTGATCAAAATCTCATTTCAGTAAACTGTTAATATTGTTGGAACGCAACACAAGAAAGAACAAGAAGAAACTGGAACGCATTTTGAGGCAACAGAAGGCTCACTGTTCACCTTAGTATCAACCACAACTAAAACCATCCAAATATACTAGTAGAAAACAAGAAAACTATAATGCAATAAAAACGTTTGTAAAGTTTATATTAATTTAGAAAAGTGACAATTTCCTGAGCCATAGGTAGTAAGCTAGAGAAGAAATAACTAACAAACTTTGAAGAGAGACTGGAAACACCAACATTAACATCTGAACTATTATATTACAATGAATGTGAAACCTATTAAGGAGACGTACAGAAGAACACCCAGTGTGCATTGGTACAATACTGATGTTTGCTGACATATTAAACCTAGCAAATTTTTACTAGTTTGTCTTTTACAATATGCCAAGTGTAATCTCTGTAGTACAAATGAGGGTACAAAAGTGGCTGCTGAGATTTAAGAACTGGTGTTTATGATAAACCATAAACAATGAAAGAGTCTCTAATTGTTAAATGAAGAAGTGATGCAAGCATTTGTATTCTGAAACTGCAAATGAAAATACTATTTTCCTATTGAAAACTGTTTTACTGATGTAGGGAGCTAAAAAGAAAAGAATAAACATCCAGTATGTAGTCTGTGCATTTAAAGAGCTCCTTGTCCACTGAAGAAAAAGTGGTAGAGATTTCTTAAATCTCTTAAAAGCTATTCACTCCTGCTTTAAACTTCAGTGATTAAAAGTGTATTTTATAATTACTTTCTTTATCATTTAATTTTTCACTTCATTACCCACTTGTCTCAAAACAAAGAAGGGCTCAGAGAATTGTCTGGCATACTAAAGGTATTGTGTGACTTTTCCAGACATCTGAAGTGCACTGAGCATGTGTCAAGGCAAACGAGAGCCATCCATGCCTGATGCTGAACAGCCCTGTCATTTAATTATGAATTTCAAGAAGAGACTCAGCTTGTCAAGAGCCACTTTCTGGATGCACAGCAAAATGTGGAATTAAATTCCCCAAGTGCTTCCAGTATACTACAATTAAGAAATTAAATTAGATCCTGTTATGTTGATTTGTGTAAGAGCTTTCATAGAGTTAGAACTGGATTCACTGCAACTCTGTGTAGAAGGCAGGCTTTCCCATCTGTGTTACCTAGTGACTGTTTGAGTTTGTTACTGGAGTTTCTCAGATGAAAAGCAGCAAAAGTTTTGTAATCATCACTAAAGAGAATAGATGATTGCAAATCCTCAAATCTTTTCCTGTGTGCTGCTTAAATGCAACCCTCTTTATTGGGCAGACAGGAGTGATTTTAACCTTAAGTTTCTGAAACATGGCAAAATACTGCTTTGGTACTGACAGAGGGGAAGGGTACTGATTCCAGAAGATCAACAATTTCTTTTGTTACACTAAATTCTGTAAATACAAGCGAAAAACTCTTCTTTAAATTCGAGATGTTTACATTTTCATGTATTGCAAAGCTTTGAGTCAAAATGAGTGCTGTATTCAGATGCTGCTGACAACACAGTAGACTCCCATCTATCCAGATTAATGTATCAAAATCAGATTATTTCAGTAATGCTTTCCCTCTCAAATGCCAAATGCAGCACTAAACAAACTGGGTGTTTTTTAAAAAAAAAAAACAATCCCTTTAAAAACAGTACAAAATCCTTTCACATGATATATCATGCAATGTTACAAATACTGTTTCTCTTTCAGTTATACTGTAAGACTTCTTCTTCATGAAACATGATCACTTAACAGTGTTGCTAAAATTAACAGCCTCGGGGAATTCCTATGTCCTTGTACTCAACCTTTCTACCGCTCTTTTTTTTCAGGTTTCTAAAATGTCATCTAGATGTCACTGGATGACAAAAAGCACATTTTAAGTGTTAACAGCTTACACACTCACCTCATCATGGTCAATATCTGCATCTCCAGTAATTACAATGCGCTTCTCAATTCTTGTTTCTGATATCCCACCTTTTACCATCTTAAAAAAGAAAACGGGAAAAAAAAAAAAAAAAAAAAGAGAAAACATGCTTGTAACCACAAAATTACAGAATGGTTTGGGTTGGAAGGGACCTTAAAGATCATCTACTTCCAACCCCTCTGCCACGTGCAGGGACACATTCCACTAGACCAGGTTGTTCAAAGCCCCATCCAGCCTGGCCTTGATGATTATTCCATATTGCTACAAAGCACTGTTTTTGCTACAAAACACAAAGTCTGTTGCAGTGAAATACTCTTGGTGCTAAATCTTCCCTTCCTTTTTCAGACACAGTTAGCAATTGCTAAAGTTGATAAAAATGAAGCAACAGAGAATTTCTTCTGTTACTGGAGTCCAAGTCTGGACTGATATAGACATGCAAACTGGCATTACAGCTTCTTCCACCTTATAAATCTGGCAGCAAGGAAATTCCAGGGGTCTTTTGCTCTCAACCCATCTATCACGGGCCTCTTCTCAGTCTCTAAGAATCCTATGCCACTAAATACAAAGACGATGTGGTTTTTAGTTCTGCTGTTCACGGATCTTAGGTATTTTCAAGATATTTCATGTTGCTAATGCAAATAATTTTGTGCTTTGTTTCTTAATCTAATTATTTAAACATTTTAGCTCATAGAAAAAATTATCACAGAAATAACATTATATGACTTTTTAAAAAAATACCAGCTTGTATAAGAGAAAAGAATAAACTGCTATTTAAGAAACACTGATCATATTAGAAAAAGATCCAAGATGATTCTCTTAGGAACACCACTACAATATTAAATCTGTTCTACTAGGTCCCTTTTTCAATAATGAACAGTTTGGGATGTAAAATAGAAAATTAGTTTAGAAAATTCTAACTCCTCTTTTGACTCAACAATAAGCAGTCTGTAAATTATAAGGACCTGCACCATTATGTTAATTCACATAATTTTTTTAGTAGATGACAAAACTGAAACCATTTTCTTTATCAGTTCCTTCCAAAAAGCAGCATTTCTTGACACCTGCACCTGACAAGTAAACGTACACTTTTTTTCGTCCTCTAGCTGTGGGAGCACTATTTATTGATTATATACTTTTTCCCAACATGCTGGTGGCTTGACTCCAAAACAGAGCAGGAGACTGAAAGCGACCTGTTGACTACCCTGTATAACAAAACAGACACATTTTAAGTTCTGAGTTTACTTTATTTCAAGTGATTTATCTGACAACTTTCCAACAACATCCTTCCACTCTCTTTCTGTGACCAGAGCTTTCAATGCTAAGGATATTTCAATGCTTAGAACATATATATAGAACATATAGTCAGTAAGCAGCAAATTACTGTTCCATTTTGCAATGATGTGAAACTTCTTGGGAGGAAATAAAACCCAAACTCAGACCTTACGCTTCCGTCTTCCCTTTGCCCTCAACAATGTTTTCTGTAATTTTCTTGGAAAACTATTTTAAGAGTTCAAAGACTCTTAGAATCTTCAAAGAGTTCAAAACTGCATTGTTTGGGCATGCCTAAAGTTTGATAAATACTGACATTAATTATAACAATAATAATCACGCTTTGGTAGTGCTCACGCATTCCGGCATGAAACGTTCCCTGAGACTGAAACAGATGTGATGTCCTGTTAACACTGAGTTTTCCTTTCCTTTTCAAGCATGGAATGGAGGGCACCTAATTCAGCACCAAAATACGCTTGCAGAGTAATCTAGTGGTATAATTTGTTTTAAATATGCTCTAAACCTAGCAGCACAAGGATCATCAGCACAAGGCTAAGAGAACATTGTTTCAGTTCATCCTTACAACTCATGCCATTCGTATGGCTCCTGAGGACCCCAGACAATTCAGTTATATTAACAAAGACTCTGTAAGGTCTCTGCTTATTGCAGGGGGGTTGGACTAGATGACCTCTAGAGGTCCCTTCCAACCCAATATATTCCATGATTCTAAGGTATCGCCGAATGATGACAGCACCAAAACTGTAAAAACCATAGGTACATACTGATTTGTCAAACAGAGAAATAAGACCTATATGAAGTACTAAAACCCCTAAACATATTTTTCTCCTTTTCCTTATCCTGTTCCCAGACATTCCTGCCTATTCATTAGGGCTTCTCTGTTAAAAATCTGCACATAGAAAGATTAATTCTCATTCACGCTTGGAATGAATCCATTTCAAGTCAGTTTTCTTCAATAAATTAGCAGATACATGAGAAACTTCATGTCTGACTATTTTGAGGGGTTAGGTTGTTGGGTTTTTTTAGCTCAGAGAGACATATATTTTACCTTGGTGATGTGTGTAGTTGTGGTAGTAGAAATTGGCTCTGATGTAATTGTCTGTGCACTCAGCAGCACACCAGCACTGTCACCAGCACTGCCATCAAGCTGTAAGGAAAGTTTTAAAAAAGATATTTTTGTATTTTGGCGTTTAAATGCTTTGTTTTCACAGAAGTAAAGGCTGGTTTCCTTACTAAACACATTCTTCAGTTCAGTTAGAACTGAAATCTAAATACAAGCTATCCAAGTTTATGGAGTCATGGAGGAAAGACTGTTATTGTTCATTCCTGTGGAAAACTTATGATCAAAGTTTCACTTCAATCAAGTTTCCAAAATTAAAAATGAGTTATACATTTGTAGACAGCCATTAAGTCCTTATACTAAAAAACCCAAACACTTCAAACTTCAGAACTAATACTGCTTTGTTTACAAACATTTTACTTATCTAACTCACAGCCAAAGTATAATCTTATCTGCTAGCAAAGAGTACACATTTTTGAAAAGCAGTTTTTAGACATTATCTATTTTGATGTACATGTAACTGGAATTAAAACCAGCTTGCAAACAGTACAATGACCCAGACACCCATACCTTTGGAGATTCATATGTGATAGTTTTAGTTTCCGTTTGAACAATTGGAACTTCTTTAGTGGAGATTTCAGTTCTCTGTGTGGCATCTGAAATGGTGACCATCTCTGTTTTCACTACTGGAGGCTGGGGTGCGAGAAATAATCAATCAATTCAAAAGACAGAAGAATGTTTGTAAAGTGGACCAAGCAAACACAATCAAAACTCATGAAAATCATAACAGTAAGATGAGTATTTGACTGCATTCCAGATCAAAAAGCATGCAATAAATAAGCAAAGTGAAATGAAGGCTAATACACCAGCCTTCTAGCATCCACATAACATGGTAGGAAAATTTAATCTTCTAATAACCTTGCCGAAGTTCTGTGTTTCAGCCAACAGTATGTATCACAGAAGGCAACTGCTAAAAACCGAGCTGCAACACAGGTATTTAATACGTGTAAAAGAGCATTACCAGGAAAAAAAAAACAACTTAGTTTGCATAAAGAAGCCAATAGACAGTGCAGAGGGATAAGCTTCATGTTGTAATTAATCTCAGAAAATACCTGTCATTGCTCTGTCAAACTGCAAATAATGACTAGAAATTCCAAAGAAATTATGTAAAAAATTAACTTTTTAGTATGTACTACTTCTGGAACAGAAAACAACTTTGACAATTGGATTTTCAGCAGTCTACATTCAATGTAGTAATTCTGGCAATCAATGGCTTCTTTTGACCACAACCCTAAAAAGCCATTTTAACCATTTAGGATTAGCTAGTGGTGTTCTCTGCAATATCACAAAGAAAGCAATTAACAAGGGGTCTGTAAGCCAGTGAATTTGTGAGTTCTCTTACTGAAGCAGACTTTCAATATATTTACGAACTTAAAAACGAAAAGAAAACAAAACAAAAACTCTAGTAAAGCCTTTTGATATTCTTCTAGGTGCATCAGTTGCTATCTCCCATTGATTTTGGATACACATGGGTGGAAATACCAGGAAAAAAAGATAATCCTTTCTTTCCCTCACACACAGTTGCACACACAGTAACCCTTCTCCCCCTCCTCCAAAACGGATGGTGTTAGGAAGTGTGGGTACATGCAACTTCTAAAGGTATTATAAACTAATTCTTTCACATCTTTAGTCAGAACACCTGTGTATGCAAAAGACATTAAAAGAAAGTAAATTGTTTGGATTTAAGTGCAAAGAAAAAAACATTGCCACCATTACAAGAACAAGCAGGTAGCCAACTAGGAAAAAAACCACTCAATTGTTGAAAAACTCAGCAGAAGATGATGCCAACTTTACAAGGAGATGCATTC